>NW_016157551.1:109083-139809 GCF_001687245.7 Rhagoletis zephyria
TACATACGTATGTAAATAAAAGCTGATTAAAACAAATATTTTTGCTTAGTTGCTATCTTCAACATCTAGTGTTGAAAATTTTAGGAGCTCAAAGTTTAGTTTTGTAATTAATAAATTTGACAGCGATTTCTTTGAAAGTTTTGTTCGCAGTTTAGTTAATATTGTGAAAGAAATTCGTTATAATGTGCATACCACTAACAATAATGGAATGCATTCTCAAGAAATTATGGTCGTTAGTATTTCTCAGAAATCTTTATAGAAGAACATCATTCAACAGCAATATTTGCGGTTCTGCTTGCAGATGAGAATAGCCCTCACAATTATTGCAAGTGTGTAGAAATATTTTTAAACAAACAGCTTTCGCATATGTTGGGTAGAAAAATTTCGCGTTTGAATAACAGCGAAAATGACTTCTACCTAACATGTACGGAAGAAAATAATAACACCATCCACCAACTTTTTTCACATGCATACATAGTTGTACAATGTACAATATAAACGCACCAAAGTATAGTCATACATACATATGCACGTATAGGTTCATTTGACACGTCATTTTTGAAAATCGGGAGAACGGTGTAAATACCATAATTTTAAACGCAGGTGGCAACCCTGTAAAAAAAATATATCCTTGTTACAAATTTAGAGGGCAAGCCCTTTCATTTAACACCTCATTGTTGAAAATCGGGAGAACGGTGTAAATATCACAATTTTAAACGCAGGTGGCAACCCTGTCAAAAAAATGTATCCTTTCTGCCCATCCAGAGGACAAGCCCTTTCATTTGACACCTCATTTTTGAAAATCGAATGAACGGTGCAAATCTTATGCAATTAACAAAATTGCCTTCGCACAGAATAGTATCTCTAGCCACACCAACTTTCCGCGAATATTTGCCGCAGCATTTTCATTCATTTATGAAGGAGAACGACAGCAGTGAACCTTCGCGAAGGCATCGCTCCACTTATAGCTACATATATGAACGCACGCTGTTTGGTGCACCAATACATACGCGTACGAACAACAGCGGAAATTTTTTCTACCTAACATTCGCGAACGCGAACTATCTGGACTGGTTTTATGCTTCATGTTCGCGAAGGAGAATCAATACAGAATATTTGATACGTTCACCTTCGCGTTCGCGTACGAAGGTGAGTGAAAATTTCCGAACCCTGCTTCTGAGAATATCAATCATATCTATCATATAAGAATGCCGGGCATAGATTGATTATTCCCTAGAATCATATATTTCTCGATACAATTTTTTGTAATTATTCACAAGTCGCACCTAAATGATAAGGCGTTTTATTTTTAAATAGTTGTTTGTTAAGTAAAATTGACTCAATTCCAAGCCTATTTCTGATTTTTTTTAATTAACTAGACACGAATAAAGGCGCGAACTTATAAGTTGCCCGCGAAAAAGACGCATAAAAAATTCAGCGAAGAAAAACTCTTAACCGAAATAAGACGCGTAAACTTATTTTCGTCGTCAACAATGTTTGTGTAACATTATTTAAGAATCGAAGAGTTTTTGGGGAATGATGCTGAAGTGACATTCCTTGGCCAGGCATAAATCTATGTTTACATGTCCTTGTCGAAGTTTTTTAAGCGCCTTTTGACGTAGAATACGTCTTACAGGCTAACCTAATATTCACGCACGCTGGCGGAAAAATTGTCAAAATTTCTCATGCACTTGCAACTTGTATGGGACCAACCGAAATTGAACGGCGTGCGTATGAAGCTAACTCAATTTCCAATGTTTGTTCTGCGTGACATTTTTATTTGACGTTTCGCTCAATGAAATCAAATGCAAATACACGCAAGCCAATTTCGGATGACGCGAAAAAACTAATTCGACGGCATGCGTACCAAAACGCAAGTCGCGAATATTAGGTTAGCCTGTTACGTTTCGATATGGAGGCTATGCTCAAATTTTGTAGTTGTAGTTTTTAGAGCTTCACGAAAAGAAAGGTGTGGCGTTTCAGAGATAAAATCCTAAGCCTTTCGACAGATTCATTTTTGTAAGTAAACAATTCGGTTTCTGTCGTAGAAACAACGGTAAATATTGGCTTATTTTTGGGTAAATTTTGAGCATTTATAGTGCTCTAGCAACTTATGATTTGCAGATATAACTTTCATTTTCGGGATGTATGTAGGTTCTTTGGAGTAGTAGAAATATTATCGTGTACAAATTTTATGTAAATTCAACAAATTCCGAGCATTTTAAGGCAAAAAATTGTTGAAAAAATTTTCAAATTTTCTTTATTACCAAAATTCTCGAAAACCGCTCGAATGATTTTGTTTTTGTTTTCCTTAATGAAAAATTTAAGTTTTTAGTTTCGTTTGGTATATGGGATATATTGGTTGATATCTTCCAAGCATGTTTATTTTATTCAAATTATTTGGGCATACATGATTTTCCATACAAAATCACTTCGTCATCATTTTGCAAACACGTGCATGCGTTGGAAGTGAGAGAAGGGTCAAAAAGTATGTGTGTGTAGGTATTGTGCCTTTTGAGTAACAGATACCAAATTTCGTTGAGATATCTCAATTTTTTCTCGAGTTATCGTGTACACGGACGGACGGACAGACATACATGGCTTAATCGATTTCCCTTTTCATTCTGAGCATTTATGTATAAATTTGTCCATTATGCGAATAAAGTTAATATACCCTTGTGCACAAGTGTGCTCGGGTATAAAAATATGCACGGGTTCTCATATAGAAATTATCTTTTGATATAGCCAATGGGACACGACTTTACTTATAGTTTTTCTCCATCACTTCGTTTATTAAGTTTTTACTAACAAATATAATAAAATTTTGGTATTCTGCAATTTACAAATTTGTGGTTTTTTGGTTAAATTTAAATTTTTTTCTCTGTTTGAAAGACATGGTTTTACCTTTCTAACAAAGAAAAAAGTTTGAAAATCGGCTGGCGAAGGGCATATTATAGGGCTTTTAATTGAAAACAACGTAAGTTTTTCAAAAAAACTTTCATTTTCCTCACGCTCTTATTTGATCGTGAGATAATCAAAAAAAAATTATTTGATCGTTTTAAAAAAGTACATAAAATCAGTTTTCCAAAAGTCATAAGTAAATTAAAATAGAATTAAAAATGGCTAAGTAATGCTTTATATAGTGTGTTTTTCTTTTTTCCTAGAAATGTTTTCGTTTTGTTTGTTATACCCGAGCGCACTAGGTACGAGGCAAAAGGACTCGAGATAGATATAGATAAATATATACATAAATAATCAGAATGAAACAAGAAATCGATTAAGCAGGTTGCATGTACATACATATGTCTACCTATACTGTATGCGTCCTTAACTCTGTTTGAGGGGACAAATAATCGATTACTGAAATGCTATGTTCATCACCAGGGAACGGATTTTATGGAAATTGCCTTTTTTTCTGCAAAAGAGATAGAGTATATTCGATTAAGAATGTCCACGATTTAGCTTTCCCTGATTCCATATATACACATTTGATGTTGCCCATTTTAAGATATTTGCCTTTTTTAAGATATTGCCTTTTCTACCTTTAAAAAAGTGATTATAGCATTTACAATTTTTTTTTAAGATTAAAAAATATTCACATACCCATGCGGCTTAAAGAAGCGCAGGGACCTCTTACCAAATTGGTGTTGGAATAATTCAAAGCCGTTTTCTCAGCTAACGTAGGCTTGGAGACAATATGGGGTGTGGATAAAATTGTATTGGGCGAGGAAAACGCCCTTATTCCTGATAATATGAACGTTTCAAACGTTCCATATTTCAATTGGGCTCCACTTGTATCAACTTACGTCGAGCGCACATCGGGAAAATCGAATGAAAATGCTGCCAGAAAACTTCAAAATGCATCTTGTGGTTCAATGTTACTACAACTATACAGGTTCAAGTTTTATGAGTTAGAAACTCGAAAGGATAAAATAGTCAAAGATTCAAAGTACAAATTTTTCATATAATGAAACTAGTTCCTAGTTTTTCTCTTTTTACTTGTAATATAAACATTTCTCAAATAAATGTATTTTTTGATTGTTCTTCGTATTTTCTGTCTTTTTTTAGTGCATTATTTTGCTTTTTTGCAATACCTAGTGCCTTTTCCTGTCTTTTTCGCTATTTTGTTTTGCCTTTTTTTGCCTTTTTTGCAATACCTAGTGCCTTTTCCTGCCTTTTTCGCTATTTTATTTCGCCTTTTCCAGCCTATTTCGTTATTTTATTTTGCCTCTTTTATAGGTGTTTAGGTCCCAAAAATCCGTTCCCTGTTCATCACTAACATACTTTTGGCACAGTTTTCTGATGGCGGGGAAGTTTTGAATATTTGCAAAACTGCAGAAATATGGAAAGATATAAATTATCGAACATTTACTATGCAATAGATATTTCAAGAAAGTTGATACGCCCACACTCCAAGGGAATATTATCGAGGCAGGCAATACAAGGTCAAGCAGTTCCACGGAAGAGCAACCTTCGCCCAGAATTTTTCACAATTGAGCAATTGTCAAAAATCTACTTTATGAAACTACCTTCTTTTTTTCTATCATGCATATAACCTTTAATTTGTACATATTTCTACCCATGATAAAAACATTAGAAGGTAAAACCATTCTCCCAATTCGTCGGCCATGATTTTTTTCTGACGTTTGCAAACATTTTAAAATCATATAAAATTGAAAATAAAAAACTGAAATTGTTCACAATTGTTGTTGTTTGAAATTAAAAGAGAGAATGTGTGTGTGAGCCTGAGCTCTCATTTTAAAATTATATTGTTGGCAAACGTCAGACTGCCTCTCAATGATTTTACCTTGTAATGTTTTTATCATGTTTCTACCTATTTTGCTGTTTTTTTGTGAAAAAAAACTAATAAAATATATCGCTAGCTTAGAAAGAAAAGTTGCTAAGTCCCATTTTAAAAATTTTACAGGAGAGGAAAAAATCTTTCTATAGCCATTTTCTTTAACTATTTCGCAAGACTTTGAATCAGACATTTTGCGCGTTTAAAGCAAAGCAAAACTCCATAAGAATCAGAAGGATTCGATATTTATTTAAAGATGTCGTATTATTTTGTCCTTATCAGATTTGTGGTGCTTCTTTTGGACTTAGCAAATTTTCCTTTTATTGCTTATGAAGAGGAAAAAATAAAACAAGTACCTTTATAATTATCGAAACGATGCGTATTCAATTTCTCTAGCCTCCCATATCAAAATATGAGTTTGCATAAAAAGTGGACTTAGCAACTTTTCACTCTAAGCTAGCGATTTGATTAGTTACCTTTACACTTTTAGCTCTTTTAGCCTTAACCATAAGTCACATGAACTTTAAATTTGGTATACGGACATATATACGGTAGATGCTTATAGTTGGGTATATATAAATGTTTGTAGAAGGGGGCGTGGCACATCCCATAGGCGTGGCGCATCCCATAGGCGTAAGATTTCTAAACAGATTTAACTTCGAAACCACAGGTCACATGAAGTTGATATTTGGTGTGAAGATCTATGATAAATGCTTATAGTAAGGTATATATAAATGAGTTTTTGAAAGGGGGCGTGCCACAGCCCACAGGCTACAACATCGGAACCATAATCCACAACAATATGAGTAGTCCACTAGCGANAATTTGGTATACGGACATATATACGGTAGATGCTTATAGTTGGGTATATATAAATGTTTGTAGAAGGGGGCGTGGCACATCCCTTCTTCATCCTTCNAAAAAAAAAAAACGTATACAACAACAAGTAGCATCCAATTTGTATGGTTCTTTTTATTACTATCCGAAAATTTGGATAAATAAGAGCCAATAACATTAAAAAACAAAATCGCAGTGTTGTAGTTTATGCAAATTTAATATAGCGAGTTTTGAAACAGTAACTTTCACATAGCTAGTCTTTTTTAGCTTTTTGCGTTCTCTCTTCCATGAATGTTGGTCTGCTTTTTTTTAAGACGTCTTACACTAGGCACTAGGGTTATGGTGGGGTAATAAGCTACGGCTTTTACTTCATCACGGTAAAACTCCACCTTAAAACGGACCAACAAGGGGAGGAGGCGGACAACGCCCCGAGCGGATCCGTTCCTCCCGATAACTCTACCGACGAAGGGGCCAAAAACACAGGCAACGCCTCGAGCGAACCTGGCGCCTCCGAGTCGGCATCGGTGCCAGACAGCGCGGGGTCCACAGGAAACACCACGAGTGGACCTGTGGACCTACCAACGGGTGTACCTGATACCGCGTCAGATACTGAGAGCGACACGAGCATCACAGTCATTGCCGCCGCCGAACCGGAGGAGCTAAAAGCGATGGACATCACCGACTCTGAGGATGGTGCAGATCCTACAAATTAATCTGCACCATTCCAAGGCAGCCTCGGCTGCCCTTCTTCTTCGCCTCAGCAATAAAGCTGAGGACTTGATTCTAGTCAAAGAGCATTGGATCGTTAGAAACAAGTTTTTCGGACTGAACTCTGATGCCTACCAGGTTGTCACAGCTCCAGTAGCAGGTAGGATCAGAGCTGGCATTCTGATTAAAAAAGTATGTTCTTATTTTTTAGTCTCCCAATACAGCGACGAGGACACTGTCTGCATCAGCGTCCAGCTGAAGGAGAGTGTGATCTGGCTGGCAACAATGTACATGGCCCACGACAGCCATGTTTTTCCACCCTACAGACTGGAAGAAGCTGTGAAGGAAGCAAATCGCAGGAAACTCCCGGTCATAATAGGGGCAGACTCTAATTCGCATAACACGATCTGGGGCTCAAGCGACACCAACTCTCGAGGTGAGTGTTTTCTTGACTTTGTTCTTTTATATAATCATACTGTATGAAACCGCGGGCGCGACCCCACTTTTGTGACCTCTGTTAGAAGCAAAGTGCTGGACATCACCCTTGTTTCGAGAAGTTTGTCTGATCAGGTAAGGGACTGGCAGGTGTCCAAAGAACACTCTTTCTCTGACCATCTCTACATTAGCTTTAAGCTCAATTTTGATCCTTCTCCTTTAACAGCATACAGGAACAAGAAGCGAACAGACTGGGCAAAGTATAAATATACGCTGTAGGTCTCTCTACACAGATACGCTTCTCACGGTAAGTCCTGCTTATCGTTAGGATCTGATGAAGGCAGTCTCCCCAATACGAAAGTTGTTTCTCTCGGTGAGCTGGACTCATCGTCAAAAATTGATGAAGCAGTGAACTTTGTGACAAATGCCTGTAATGCTGCTTTCAAAGCCTCCTGCCCAAGCACCCTCCCGAAGGGCAAAAAGAAACCCCAGTGGTGGAATCCTGAGACTTCAGCGCTGAGGAAGAACAGCAGGAGGCTCTTCAGTCAAGCAGGTCTTTGGCAACCATACAAAGATGTACTCAAGGTTTTTAAGAAGGCCATAAAGAGGGCGAAACACGAATCTTGGCAAACCTTCTGCGACAACATAGAAGAGAACTCTAAAGCCAACAGGCTGAGGAAAGTTCTCTCGAAATCCTCTTCAAGTATGAACTCTATCCAGAAGATAGACGGTGACTGGACGACATCATGTAGCGAAATGCTGGAGGTCCTTACGAGCACTCACTACCTGGGCTGCTCAGATGACACCTCAGATTTTTCGCCCGGTCGTTGGACCTACTTGTCTCTGGGTGATACCGTTGGGGACATCGTAAGTGAGGAGAGGGTGGAATGGGCTTTAATATCCTTTCAGCCCTAGAAATTTCCTGTCCTTGACGTAATCTTTCCCGCTCAACTACAGGAAGCTAAGGACATACAGTGTTCCATGCTTTCTCAGATTTTTACAGCCAGCCTAACATTGACTCACATACCACACGAGTGGACAAAGGCAAAGGATGTATTCATACAAAAAGGAGGCAAGGCCGTTCATGTGAACCCGAAAGATTTCAGGCTTATAAGCCTCACCTCGTTCTTTCTCAAAACCCCAGAGAGGCTCATCGACGAATATATTCTACGGAATATTAAAGCTGACAATTCTCCTCGAATCAGCATGCATATTCCAAGGGGAAATCCGTGGAGACCGCACTCCATGAAATCGTAGCGACGATTGAAAAAGGATTGGCCTTAAAGGAATACACGCTCGGAGTTTTTCTCGATATCGAGGGTGCTTTCAACAACGTATACCCGAAGTCTGTTGTTAACTCCCTTCTTATGGCGGGGGTGCAGCGAGGTCTGGTGGATTTTGTTGAGCTCCTTCTCGGAAAGAGAACTATTCTATCAGAACTGGGGGATGGTTCCATGACAAAGTATGTGACCCCCCAGGGGGCGTTCTCTCCCCTCTACTCTGGAATCTAACAGTGAACACTATACTTCTAAGCCTAAAGAGCACCGGTTGCCAAGTCATAGCGTACGCTGATGACATAGCAATCGTGGTTATGGGCAAACATCTTCAGTTCCTGAGTGAGTTATTGCAAAACGCACTCGGTCTGGTAAACATCTAGTCCAAGGAATGTTGACTTAGCGTCAATCCTACCAAAACAGGAATGGTACTTTTCACAAGGAAGTATAAAACTCCCTTATTTAAGCCTCCCTCCCTAAACGGGGTGGCGCTTACTCTCTCAACCGAGGTCAAATACCTTGGTGTTATTCTGGACAGGAAGCTGGACTGGAAGCGAAACATTGAAGACCGCTCCAGGAAAGCCAATACTGCCCTGTATGCCTGCAAGACGGCTATACTCAAAAAATGGGGAATAAAACAACATATAGTACACTGGATGTACACAGCTGTGATAAGATTCATCCTTTTCTACGGGGTCACCATATGGTGGCCTGCGCTAAACAACACCGTATCCTGAGCCAAGGTGGAACCCAACCAATCTCTGGAAATAATGTTAAATCCTCCACCTGTGGATCTCTACGGCAAATTTCAGGCCGGCTGTAGGGCGGCCAGGCTAAATACAATCCAGCCCTGGAGAGACCTCAGATTCAGGCACGCAAAAGTACTTGCAACTTTACCGGATAATCTACGACAAATAGATTATACCACTCCTCTACTCTGTTTTGATAACAAATTTTCCACAAGAATCCCAAAAAGGAACGAGTGGGAAAGGTCCACAGACCTGAACCCAGGGTCTATGGCCATATATACAGATGGTTCCAAGCTTTACAAAAAAGTGGGTAGTGGGATCTACTCCGACGAACTTGCGCTAAATCTCAGTTTTCGCTTACCGGACCATTATAGCGTTTTTCAAGCGGAATTAATCGCCATAATAGAGGCGGCTCGGTAGCTTATAACCTCCGCCCCTCCAGGACGGCCTATCTCTATCTATTCTGACAGCCAGGCTGATATCAAATCTCTTAATTCTAACGAAGCAACGTCCAAAGTAGCCATCGAATGCAGGAAGGCTCTCAACCTGCTGGCATCAAAATGCTCCTTGACTGTTCTATGGGTCCCTGGACATAGGGACATCCCTGGCAACTGCCTAGCCGACGAGCTGGCAAGGAGGGGGACGGAAATATCTGTAGTCAATTCTGCTCGGAATGTGGGCATACCTCTAACCTCCTACAGACTAAAGGCGAAACTCGTTGAGGAGGTAAATATAAGATGGGCTGTGGAAACCACCTGCCATATTACCAGGCAAATATGGCCAAAGATTGATGTAAAGCGATCCATAGCTCTCAACCGGCGGGACCGCTCCTCTCTCAGATTAGTAGTCGGGGTAATCACCGGACACTGCCTGATGGGCACACACGGAAAAAGGTTAGGATACCTCACCAACGATTTCTGTCTCAGTTGCAGAGACGAGGAAGAGGTGGAGACTATCGAACACTATCTCTGCCATTGTTCCACCCTGGCCAACATGCGCAACCAATTCTTCAACAAGTACTTTCTAGATTGTTTAGCCGATTTGAACTTGGCGAACATTCTCGACTTTTTGTGCTATATAAAACGCACTCGGTGGTTCCATTACTAAGGGAGGGAAAGAAACAAATGGCTTCGGCCAGTGGTATCACAACGGGCTTTTCCAGCACACGTGTGTTCTGCGCCCTGCGCGGGGCAGCCACGAAACATTAAGCATAGTTTTGCAACATTGAAATTTTTTGAGAGGGGAGATTTTCTTTTAAATATTTGGGATTTAATAAAAGAGTAAAATTTGCATAAAAAATAGCAAGTTGATGTGTTCGATAATCAAATTTGAACGTTTTTCTCAAGCGTTTAAAAGATCCTTTCAATAATATCGATGTGCAGAGATGAAGAAATAAAATAAAATCCAATTTTTAAACATTTATTTATTAAAAAACTTTTTTCATTTTATTTAAAAAAAAATATTAGTTTTTTGTTATTTTTTGGCCTTATAACAATTATATTCAAAAATTTTTATTGAGCTCGGAGTCGTTTTTTAATAAAAATTTATTGTGGAAAAGCATTCTAATAATTGAAATATTAACAAAAACCAACAACCACAAGATCAAACGAATTGCAGCGCAATAGCTGCGCTTGATTGTAGTTGGCTGAACATGTGAAATAGTGGAAAATAAGCAACAAGAATTAACAAGGCGAACTTAGCACAATGCGTAGGCAACTGGCTGAGTCAGTGGGATCGTTGGTTCGAATCCTANTGCATAGGCAACTGGCTGAGTCAGTGGGATCGTCGGTTCGAATCCTACTGAAAGAAGTCTGATGAGGAAATGTGGTGATTTCCGAAATAGCTATCACTTCTGCCATTTTTTAAAATTATTGTTGGTTTTCCACAATAAATTTTCATTAAAAAACGGCCTCGAGCTCAATAAAAATTGTTGAATATAAAAATAATAATAATATAAAAACAAAACTCTTTTTTTTATTAGTCCGAAAAAGACGCATTGTTAGCTATTTCGTCATTAAAGCATAGTCTGAAACCAAGCTTCGGAGAAGGTTGAATGGTCTCATTTCCCTCACAATTAAAGGAGCCAAAATTCAGAATTCTCCCGAAGTTAAGTACCTAGAAGTAATTCTGTATACAAAACTATCATGGAAATCTAGCGTGGAACACAAAACCTCTAAAGAATTGGCAGCAGATTGCAAAACTTCAAAGACCTACTGCCGTGTGCTGTACGAAAGCTTTCTCTACAACACGTGGCGCTGCTCTGGATGCACTGCTGCACTTACCGCCACTTTGTTTCTTCATACGTAGGAAATCCTTAAAGGCGAGTGGGACGAGGTGGAGGGGAATGAGTTTATATGTCTGCGGTGACAGACAAGCTGCACTTAAGGCATTGGGCTGCCCTCTAACTACTTACTTCCAAACTCTGGGTGCCAGTGCAATCGGGAGTACCTCCTATCGTCCATAACCATATTATCTTTCATATCATGAAGCACCGAAATTAAAGCCTTACTGTGGCTAACGTTTGCAAAGCACATCCAAATCACTTTCGGTGATTGGCTTTAGAATAAACGAATTTAATAATATGTAACTAATTTTTGCGGTGGACAACATATTTAGCGGTATTTTGTTTCAAAGAAAATTTGGTTGGTTGTTTTTCAAATATGGCGATGTATGAATTTCCATGTTCGTTATTGCTCAGATCAAAGAGAAATTTCCTTTTCATTTTGTAAATAATTTTTTAAAAATAAATAAATGATAAGGTTTGTATAGATGAGTTTGTGTAAAAGGGAACGTGGAGCATAGACGTGGAATTTTTTATCAGGCATAAATTGGGAACCATAAGTCACATGAACTTAAAATTTGGTATGCAGTCATATATATGGGAGTTGTTTAGAGTAAAGTAGTGATCGGCAAACTCAGCACATTTGCACTGTGCTGGCAGCGTTCACTTCTGCGGGCTACAGATAAAGTATATACCCTGCCGCAAAATTTAGAGACAGTCTGGCAAAGTGCTAGTTCCGTCCTAAAAATTTCAGAACTGTCTCTGAACTAGGGATGCTGCTAAAAGCTAACATCCGCGGATGCAGATGCGAATGCGGATGTCATGTATTTTTAAGAAATAATTTAGATGGGTGATGAGGTGATTTAGGTAAATAAAAAATGGAAAGATTAATAATTTTTAATAATCTGCCTTATCCTGAGTTTTTCACGAAAATTTGTATTCCGCCCATAGTAAATATGTACATGAAAACCAAAAGTGAACCGGTTCGGGAAAAATGAAACTCATGATAATTTAAAAAAAATGTGAATTTAAAAAATGGAACATTGTACTTAATAAAAACTTTCTGAAGGGTCGTAAATCAAACCTGCACCTCTATATAACTACTCGCTCGAGGCGACAAGCTTGAAAAACTTGAAAATTGGCAAAATTGTAAATTCTTTTCGATTGACACTGCACCAGTTGAGAGGACTTTCCGTTATCTATACTAATATATATGTTGCAAGCCGTTTTTTTCTGTTCGCAAAGCTCGAGATTGGCTGTACCGATTGTTTTGAAATTTCTGTTATTGATTCTGGATGGGCTTCTCATTGTCTTAGACAAAAAAAAGTTTTAATACTTCCCTGAAAATGGAACTGGAGGACTTTAAAAATCCTATGAATCTAAAAAACACGCCAACATAGCATAACAGCGCTGAGAGCGCTGCTAGTATTTATTTATTTTTATTGCGTTGCAATTATTACTTTTTGAGAATTTCATCGGGGTTGCAAATGTCGGATGTATCCTCCTGACTTTCATCTTCACAATCTAGCATCATGGCACAATCGTTGTTAAAACAAGGTTTTTTTCAAAGAATTCTTCATTCTCATTCTTTTGGTTTTTTCGGAATTTGGAGAACCTGTCAAGTCATCAGCGTTTTTCGATTTTAGTTTTTGTCATTTTTATTGCTTTCTTCTGTGACTAGTTAGATATACGTCTGTGCCCTTGCACGATATTCCAGCGACCGAAAATAACATTTTTTTTTTCGAGTTAAAGTTGGCCTAATATTTTTTATTCCGAAATAAACGTCCTATCCGGATAATAAACAAGCCGCTTATCCAAATTAAACAAATTTGGCATCATATGGAAGAGGACTGAAATAGCTTTTAAACAGAGAAGGTTGAAGGTTACCACCTCTATTTATACTTTTTTACAACTTAATACTAAAGAAATTCATGTTAATACATACCGGACCCAATGTTTTGTCTATGGTAACTAATTAACATTTTTTAAGATATTTCAGTTTTAAAGTTATTTCAGTCCTCCTTCATTGGATACCAAACTTGTTTAATTTGGATAAGCGGTTTGTTTGTTATCCGAAAAGTACCTTTATTTCGGAATACAAAATATTTGGCCAAGTTTAACTCGTAAAAAAAACTATAATTTTCGATCCCTTCAATATTATTTGGGGGGATAGATGCCCCCCCCCCCCTTCGTCATTGAACTACAATTATTTACTTTTGAATTAATAACACAATACTACTTTATCCTTCTGATATAAAATTTCTTTATTTCAGACGGATGACAAATTATCTTTTAATGAATATATAAAATTATCGGTTGATGAATTATGGATTTCAATATTGAGCCTATACATACTAGTCTTTTCAGACTTTTGCGAAACACACTGGGCTTTTCAGGTGATAAAACTGGTTTCGAGCTATGTGTACACATTGTTTCTGGTAGCAATAAAATTTCAGACCGAAATAATACCGTAATTTTCCCGGTTTCAGATTGATGCGCTAAAGCTCCACTCCCTTCTCTCTCCCGTCCATAAAAACCCGATTTCAGACAGTCTGAAAATACTATCACGGGATGCTCTGATTGGCTGGATGCTGAGTCTCGTATCATGTTATACAGTGATGGAAAAGCAGGCTCTATAGTCCCATTTTTGGCACTTTCATTCTCAAGGGCCCTTTTGGCACAATTCAGTCAGGTTTTGCCCAACCATAAATTATAGAAATTTAGCCAGTATACATATAACAAACAATCATATATTACTCATAGATTCGAAAAGTGAAAATTAAAATCACTAAAAAATTAAAATAATGCCCATTATATAAAATTAATAAAAATCATTCAATGTAAAGAAGAATAGTCAAAACTGGTCAAAATGTCACACTACTATTAGTGGGGATTCATGAAACGTCGCAAAGTTGTTGCAAATGTGGCATTTGTTGCAAAATTTGCCACCTTGCGACACATCTGATTATTTTTGTAGGGAAACATTCTTGCGACAAAATTGCTACATTGCCTNGTCCTATCCGGATAATAAACAAGCCGCTTATCCAAATTAAACAAATTTGGCATCATATGGAAGAGGACTGAAATAGCTTTTAAACAGAGAAGGTTGAAGGTTACCACCTCTATTTATACTTTTTTACAACTTAATACTAAAGAAATTCATGTTAATACATACCGGACCCAATGTTTTGTCTATGGTAACTAATTAACATTTTTTAAGATATTTCAGTTTTAAAGTTATTTCAGTCCTCCTTCATTGGATACCAAACTTGTTTAATTTGGATAAGCGGTTTGTTTGTTATCCGAAAAGTACCTTTATTTCGGAATACAAAATATTTGGCCAAGTTTAACTCGTAAAAAAAACTATAATTTTCGATCCCTTCAATATTATTTGGGGGGATAGATGCCCCCCCCCCCCTTCGTCATTGAACTACAATTATTTACTTTTGAATTAATAACACAATACTACTTTATCCTTCTGATATAAAATTTCTTTATTTCAGACGGATGACAAATTATCTTTTAATGAATATATAAAATTATCGGTTGATGAATTATGGATTTCAATATTGAGCCTATACATACTAGTCTTTTCAGACTTTTGCGAAACACACTGGGCTTTTCAGGTGATAAAACTGGTTTCGAGCTATGTGTACACATTGTTTCTGGTAGCAATAAAATTTCAGACCGAAATAATACCGTAATTTTCCCGGTTTCAGATTGATGCGCTAAAGCTCCACTCCCTTCTCTCTCCCGTCCATAAAAACCCGATTTCAGACAGTCTGAAAATACTATCACGGGATGCTCTGATTGGCTGGATGCTGAGTCTCGTATCATGTTATACAGTGATGGAAAAGCAGGCTCTATAGTCCCATTTTTGGCACTTTCATTCTCAAGGGCCCTTTTGGCACAATTCAGTCAGGTTTTGCCCAACCATAAATTATAGAAATTTAGCCAGTATACATATAACAAACAATCATATATTACTCATAGATTCGAAAAGTGAAAATTAAAATCACTAAAAAATTAAAATAATGCCCATTATATAAAATTAATAAAAATCATTCAATGTAAAGAAGAATAGTCAAAACTGGTCAAAATGTCACACTACTATTAGTGGGGATTCATGAAACGTCGCAAAGTTGTTGCAAATGTGGCATTTGTTGCAAAATTTGCCACCTTGCGACACATCTGATTATTTTTGTAGGGAAACATTCTTGCGACAAAATTGCTACATTGCCTTATTATTTGAGCTGACAATCATTGCAAAGTCAAAGTCGCGAGACACATGTTTTTTTATTGTCTTCGAATGCTTCAAGACAAAGTATATCAGTTAAGCCTGCATGGAAATATAATTGTAAACAATTTTCTTTATCTCCAACATCTCTTTGCTACGTTTTATGAATCATACTATTATTTCGTACAGAATATAGAAAAATTTTTCACTCTGCTGTTAGTGGACATGGAACCCTNTTTCAGACCGAAATAATACCGTAATTTTCCCGGTTTCAGATTGATGCGCTAAAGCTCCACTCCCTTCTCTCTCCCGTCCATAAAAACCCGATTTCAGACAGTCTGAAAATACTATCACGGGATGCTCTGATTGGCTGGATGCTGAGTCTCGTATCATGTTATACAGTGATGGAAAAGCAGGCTCTATAGTCCCATTTTTGGCACTTTCATTCTCAAGGGCCCTTTTGGCACAATTCAGTCAGGTTTTGCCCAACCATAAATTATAGAAATTTAGCCAGTATACATATAACAAACAATCATATATTACTCATAGATTCGAAAAGTGAAAATTAAAATCACTAAAAAATTAAAATAATGCCCATTATATAAAATTAATAAAAATCATTCAATGTAAAGAAGAATAGTCAAAACTGGTCAAAATGTCACACTACTATTAGTGGGGATTCATGAAACGTCGCAAAGTTGTTGCAAATGTGGCATTTGTTGCAANTTTTTTTTTTGTCGTGGTGGACCTTCCGCTGGAAACACCCATATGCTATCTTATTTGTCCCTTCTTTTTATACAATTAAGGAGCGGCTGAATAGTTTAACTATGTTAGCGGTACATAATGATGTGCCGATTACAACACAAGAAGTAATTGAAAAAATGTGTGTTAAGCAACGAAGATTAAAAATCGCTTTATAAGTTATAAGATTTTGTAGACTTGTACATAAATAAATGTAACTAGATACACGTAAATATATAAATATGCAGATATATTCAATGTGTAAAAACTGAAGTGTATACTAACGAAATTTTTACAAAACAAAACTGGACTACACACTAATTAATTAAAATGGAATAGTAATTCAATTTTTTAAATATAAATAAAGCATGAATTCCCCATGGAATAACCGAGTAGACAAAAAATATATGTATAACGGTAAAAATGGCACATACGTCGCCCACAGGCGACGCATCTAGCCATTGTGTATCACAGCTTAAGTTATCGATGCAAATCCTGGCTACGCCACTGTATGTCTCATATTCCCTAAACTATTTAAATTCAAATTCCTAACTGTGCTGCAAACTTGATAAGCTCTGAAACTGTTCTCAAATTTCAAATTTTTTAATCGGAGTTTTTTTATAAATATGTCGAGTATTCAGTTTTGTAGCCCATAAAATTTTAGTGTAGTAAAGTGTAACCTTGCATCTTAAGCGAAAATATTTAATATTAATAATTAAACAAGATTTGTAGTAAAGAAAATAATGACAAATATACATATAGTTATTGAAGCACGATGAAGCTTGAAGTATGGTTCATAAGGATTCCTTAATTTAAACAGAAAGACAATAGTCTGTCTCCTTTAATTTATGCTGAACTGAATATTTGTACTACTGTTTTATATTTTGATTTGTTTACCCCGAACGACGTCGGGTGCTCTGCTAGTTCTCTATAACAACATGTTCCAAACAAATGGCAGTTTTCCAAGAACTATTTTTAAAATATTTTTTTTTTATGACGAGGTGGTTTATTTTGTGAGAGTCAACAATGAATTCTCTACGAAGAACAGAACCCGAGATGTAACAATTTGAAGAAGTACATGATTATTTAGTCAGAATGACGAAAAAATCCAAAATTTTACAGATAATATATCCGAAGAAAAAAGGAAAAATGTGAAGCCAATCGAAATTCTGACACCAAATTTGGTGTCCTGTATGAAAAAGAGGCCTCATATATATGGTATAAATATTATAACATAGTATAATAGTAGTGTTAGAATTTTAATACATTATTTGATTATTTGTAGGGTTGCATTTTATAATTATTTTATGCCATTACAGTGTCTGAATGTCGGTTTCTATTAATTCGGTAGTAAATTAAATTATATCAGGGGGATCCCGAGGGCTTTATCTCGGGATTTCGGGACTCCAAAAATGGCTCGGGACTCCCGAAACCCGGTACTAGACGCCTTTGTTTGTGCCCAACCTCTACTTTTTGAAGTGTTGGACTTGAAATTTTTTCAAAATATTTTTATTGGGCGTGGTGGATCTATTTTTACAGTAAAATTGAATATTCATGCATTAAAACACTGGCAGGTGCGGATTATAACGGCACAAACACTATCAAAATCCATCACAATAACCAATAAACTATATATTTAATGGACAAAATCCTCAAAAACACCGAGGAAGTTAATAAAATTTAATTACTTTTTAATTGATCACTTCGATGTTATGCATATTTCCATTATTTCATTGCATCAATAACACCTCACTTAACGCCTTTTCTTTTTGGCCACTTCATAATAAACATGTTTATTAAAATAACTTTTGTTACGTGCAATTTAATTATGCATTAATTTACACTAATTATAACTGAGATTTACAAGTTTTGCAATTTTTACTGAAACCACACTGAGAAATTTGCCGCGAAATTAATGCGACCCCGTTGGGCATCATTACGCAGACGCCCTCTCTGTGATGTTCGACTAAATCTAATCTTTTCAATTTTTCGCTGTTATCTGTTAACTGTGCTGCTGTTGTCAGTTTATCTCCAGTATAAATAATAAACTTGCCAACTAACTCTCATCACAAGTACAAACTTACATGTAGATATGTATCTACATATGTATATTAGTGTCCGACTAAAGCTGGGATTTCGGCCGAATCCGGAGCCGGATATTAGGTACTATTCAATATTCGGCCGAACACCGAAACTGAAGACGAACATGGAACTTGAGTTTTACGTTTCAGAAATAAAAGGTCTGTGATTTTTTATTTCGTGACAAATTTGTTTTTAAACAAAAGGAACATACAAATCTGATCACATAACACCGAATATATGTAGATACATAGGTTGCAAAGTTGCATCGTACTGTTTAACTTTTCTACAACAACAAAAGTTTAACCAACTGTCTTCCCATGCTTGTAAATCTCGCTTGTGTTCTGCTTTTTTCTCTCGCAAGCGAGATAGAGTTTTGTTTGACTGGGCATTTGACAGCATACTTTTTCAAATGTCGCCAAAAAAAGGTTCGAACCTTTCAGTCTAAATTTATATTTTCCACCTAAATAAACGATGTTTCTACTCTGAAGAATTCTGCGAAACGAGAAATGTAACTTCTCGACAAATACCACACCTAGCCTAATTGTTCGGCAATTTCGCCCGAAGGCCGAACCTTCGGTCGGACACTAATGTAAATGCTATATGTTTGCAAGTAGATATGTAAATATGTATATCTTAGTCAACTGATTAAAATTTTAAGATCAACGTAGAGATGAATGAAATACCATTACGAGATATTAAAACAACGAAATCACAGCGCACGGCAGTGCGTGCGAGTGACGAAAGCAACTGCAGTAGCAAGCTGAAATGACTCCCTTATATATACACGCGATTTGGAAGTTTTTGTCCAGACGTCCAATCGTCAGGTATAGTTGGAAAGGTCTTGCAGAGTGTGCCCGGAAAATGTATTCAAGTTTCATAAACGATTATCCGAATTCTCAAAAATTTGGCTAAAGTGATGCGAAGCAAAAAACGTTTTATTGCTTCGCCGGTTTAAGGGGGTAAGTGGGTAAGTGGGTACACCCGACATATTTAGTGTTATTTTATAGGTCAATACCTTTCCAACGATACCTTATATATTGAGTTCCGGCTACTAGTTGGAAAGATATAGAGCTAAATAGGTTTTGGTTCGTGTCCCCACTACGAGATGCTTTGCGATGTGTGTAGCGTATATACCTACCTTCATTTAATTTTTTTAAAACTTTCAGCAATTGAAGTACAAAAAAACTAAAAAGGTTTTGTTCCAGGATATTTTCATTCGTATGCCTTTGTGGGCGTGGCTGGTACCTGAAATTCAAAAAAAAATATTTTTTTAAATATCTCTGAGACCTGAAAACAAGCTATGTAACGTTGTCTTTTCTGTTTTTGAAATATAAATATGCCATAACGTTATCCCCTGAAAACTAAAAATCGGGCTGCTGAAAATACAGATTTCGAGGATTTTCTCAAAAACTGGTCAGTTGATTTTATTATAAGTTTCCTCAAGTCTAGCCCAAAACCCTAGCTTATATAGCTTATATCTGGGAAAACTCTTGTTGTGGAGATATTTCGATTCAAATTGAAAAAAAGTCGCTTCAAATAGCGGCAAATGGTTAAAAATTTTTGTTTTCTTTAACTTTTTTGGGCATTTGTATAGCACAAAATTAGCTCTATATTTAACCGAAAAATGAAAACAATCGAACTGCTGTGTCGTTAAGTGACAATAAATGGAAGTAGATTTTTTCTTTTCTTACAAAANGTTACGTGACAAAAAATGGAAGTAGATTTTTTCTTTTCTTACAAAATCGCAAAACTCTGCGAATTGTGGATGGCTATTTTCATGAAACTTATTTTAATATGATTTGGAGTAATTCTAGTTGTTTTTAGAGTTTTTTGAATTAATGCAACTTGTTTAAATTTTCTTTTACAACCCCAAGTGAGAAACGTGACGTGACGTAGCGTCACGTGACATAAATTTCCATCGTTATATTTTTGTTAATATTGCTTTTAAGTGAATTTTTAACGCAAATAAAACACGTACTTTATGTAGAATATACTTTATATTTTGACTTCAGCGCCAATTCAGGGTAAATTTGTTGGAAATCTATGACTTATTATGTTTCAACTACATACGCCAAATTCGAACCAAATCGGACCATAAATATGGTTTTTCGAAATATCTCAACCTTGGCGCCACCTAGGAAGACCATTTTACGCAAACATGATTCTACTTACATAGCCAGTATATATTTAAAAAAGCAGACAAATTGGCCCGTAATTACGTTAGATATAAGGTTTTTATTTTTTTGTCGTGGTGGACCTTCCGATGGAAACACCCATATTCGTCTATTTGGTTTCCCAGCAAATCGGGCGAATTTCCCTCGAGTTGACTTCCCTGCACGCGATACATAATTTGTAGGCTGTGTATGTCACTTTCTAATTCTTAAAGAAAAAAAAATTTTTGCTGGTTTCTTTGTTTTCATATACATACATAAGTATTTACATATTTTTCATATGCATAAGTATATATTATGTATGTACTAGAGTTGTCAAACTATCGATGNGATAGTATCGATAGTTTCAATTTTTTTAGACTATCAATACTCATTGATAGTTTTTTTTTTATACTATCAAAAATATCGATAGTTTAGTAGGACTATAGAACTATTGTTGGTAATACCTGCATTTTTTAATTTGAATTAAAAATTTTGTTTTTTAGTGTGATGCCGACGTCATATTCAAACAGTGTTGCCAAGTTTTGATTTTCAAAAAGCACCAAAAACTTGGAAAAAAGCGTTTTATCACAATAAAAGTACCAAATTTTTTTTAATCAAAAGAAGCTTTTTTCATTAGAGTTTGTATTTAACATAAGCAAAAAATTAACAATATTTACAAGAATACATACATAAATCAATACACAAAATTGTTCGCCCATAACGATTGAATAGGCTCTACACACATGTATTGCATCATACAAGGTGTTATCAGTTGGCAACTTCTCGCTCTAATTCCGCCATATTGACTGCCTTGCGTGAAACAGTGTTACTTCTTTAACTATTTTTTGCCCATTAATATAGTTGAATGTTTTTTATTTTTTCTCAGTATATACACTTTGTTTTCTTAAAAAGGTATTTTATCTTATTTTATTTCATTTCATAACGAATGTACTATAAAAAAGCAAATTTGTTTAGGAGAAAATGTGAAATTTTATATTTTCCCCCCATATGGGGATTCACTTCTTCCCGTTTTTCTTCTCATTCTACTGAGCTAAGGCAGTGTCAAATCGAGCTGTCACAACTGATACCACCTTGTATTATTGCATCATGCTCTACACATGCTATGATGGCTCAAACTTACGACGTAATATCGAAGTACTGCGCATTAAAACTGGTAAATCTCGAGAAAGAAAAATCGAATCGCAACAAATTAAAATGATTCCATAAGTATAAATGAGCAAAAAATTTTATGTTTTCATTATATAACCTCAAATATCGCCAAAAACCGTGTTTTTGGCACTTTGAGGTTAGGATATCTCAAAATTCTAGTGCTAAGCAATTGTGCGGCCAGATCTGGATTCAGCACCAAGAAACGATGTTATTATTCAGGTGGTAAAAAATCAAAATTTGTACAAATAATTAGAAAAGAAAAAAAGAAATACTTAACTTACGCGAATAGAATTCAACAAGATGGGTTTGTAACTGCAGCTTTTTATCAATCATGCTACTAAATGGTAGCAGCACGGAAAGTTGTGGAGAAGAAGAACCCGAGCNCACAGAGGAGAAACGACTGGCGTGCTTTGCTGAACTCGGCGAAAATCGCTTAGGCGGTTACAGCGCCAAAAAAGAAGAAGAAGAAGGTTATATTTTAGTGTATTTAAATTTGTAGATTCTTGTTAATTCAGTGCTGCTACAGTTTTAAATATTTCAGAATTTAGCTATCTCGGAGGAATTTCAGTTCAGAAAAAGCCCTAAAAAAGGCACTAGGCACTAAATATGTTTTTTTTGCATTTTAATTTTCAAAAAGAACTAAATCTAGTGCTTAAAGCACCAAGTTGACAACTATGTATTCAAATATGTACGCATTTAGGCCAACATACATACATGTGTTATTCGTAAATCCTGTTTTGTTTGTATAACTTGTGTTTGTTTTTGAACTTTCTAAAACGAGAAGTATTTTGGCTAAGCAGTTACTTAATTTTGAATGATATAACTTTTATGAGATAATATTTATTTCACTATGATCCTGTAAAAACAAAGAAACCTAACTGATTTAGCGTCGTCGATAGCGCTATCGATAGTGCTACCGATAGTTTTGTTTTTTTTCGAGACTATCGTGAATATTGATAGTTTTTCTGAAAACTATCAAAACTATCGATGGTGTGACTATCGATAGTTTGACACCTCTAGTATGTACGCATTCAGTGTGGATGCAATGAAACGTGGGCGGGATATTTGGTGAACCGAGCTAGCGTTATTGTGATTAAGTACAAGATGAAAAATGCAGCTGTGCTATCACTTCGTACATATCTTGGAAACCCCAAGTTGTGTGTATTTTAGAGATTTTTTGCATCATGTGCCGAAATTGTAACAACGGAAATAAAAAGCCAACTTTTATTGTATGTATACATATGTACATATTTTTAATTTTATGTTTATGTCCATATGTATATTTACTTAAGCGAATCAATATTTTACATCAAAGATTTTTATAATATATTTTCTGGGAAGTAGAAAAAGGGGAAGGTATTTTATGTACAGATATGTATGTAAACAAAACTACTAAGTATCATATATTTTCTATCGGTTTCCAAATATTTCTTTTTTTGCTTATCGCTTATCAAAAGAGTTTTAAATATGTACTATTTTTTTTTGTATAAAAACCAAAGCTCATCTAAATTTTTAGTATTAGCAACGGGCTTTTTCGTGCCCTTACATGCTTTTACGAAATTTTTCAGAACGCCCAGGCCCGCACGAGTTCGTGCTGACAGCAAATATTCCGGCCCGTACCCGCGGACTTACGCAGGGGCCCGTCGGTCCCCTGCCGAAAGCCCGGCCCGTGCCCATCTCTACTTCAAATGTATCAAGAAATGTACTTAAAACAACAACAACGTACGTTCGCTTGCAGTTCGCTAGAATTTGAATTTATTTGTGGAAATTCATACTACGCATGAATTGTTCACACTAATTCACTCATATAGCAAGTATTCTTCATGAATGCATACAAGCGATTTCTACTGGGTATGTACACAGTATGCAGCTATACCCGCCTTTAACCTAACTGCCCAGCAGAGATTTTATGCATACGACACGCTGTTGGTGGCATGAGCTTGCTGCTGTGTATACATGCCAGTATAAATGAACCTTCATTTCCATTTAACACGCGTAGTTTCTCAGAGCGTATGCGTACCTTAATCATACACTTGTACTCAGTGTTGCCGTTATGTTTACTTTTAACCAATTTTGAGGAGAGTAGCAGCAGCAGTGGCAGCCCCAGCAGTGAAACCAAGTAAGAATATTTGGAATGAATGTATTAATATTACTTACATATGTATGTATTTGTTTTATAATATACAGAATACATAATATACATGGTCGGCCAAAGACTACTTTAAATGAATACATACTTAGATAGTAAATATATAAATACCACGTATATGCGGAACCCAATACCATGTTTAACAGTTTTGAAAAAATCGCTTTTGTAAAATTTATTTACCATCGTATACGCGGTACTTCGTTTGGCGTATACGAGGTCTTTCGCGCTGAACGACGATATAGTTCAATAAGTCCAATTTTTAATTGTTTAATCTTAATCTTAACATATATACAATGTGGTTATTCACGCTGATTAGGTATTTCATTGATTCTTACAAAGAAGCTAGAAACTGTGTACCTATGTACCTATTTAAAAACGTCATTTCGAGTCTGGTAATGTTTACGAAGATATTAAGATTCATACATACGCATCTAATACGGGAAGAAGTATTTATGTATAACAGCCTTAAAAGGATTTACTTTTCAAAAATGCAAATTAAAATTGATTTTCTTTGGTTTGTAAACGTACTATATAAAAGAATTTGTGCTGACCTGAATTGTTAATCTAATAAAAAAATTGGTTATTTTTCCTTACATTTGGTAACTTTTTCGTCTAATCTTGGTTAGAAAGTTCTTTGAGCGGCGGAAATACTGCTTGTACTACTGCTGTATGCATATGGCTGTATTAATGTTTCAAACATACAAAAATGCATTAATGCAATGATGAGCAAAACGCTACTCGCGAGCAGTGATCGGACTTTAAAATAATTCTGTGTGGTAGAATCTGGAAAAAAATGTGGTAAATTTAAAAAAAAAATGTGGTAGATCTCATGTTTTGGATCAAAGTTGTACAATAATTAAAAAAATTGTGTAAGGCTTCACCTAAATTGCAAACTTTTTAACTAGACTCAAAAAAATAAATAAATTTTAGTATAACAAAGTGCTAGATTGAAGTTGCTAAAAACTGCATTGAGTTTTGGCAATTTTTTCCTTGACAGTGCAAAGCGGTTCCTTCCATATCAAAATATTTTTCGAACATAAACTTTTTTGCAACCTTGCGGTTTGCTGTCAGCGTTTCATTCTATCACATCACGATGTAGCGAACAAATGTGGCACGTTACAGAAACCGCTAGTTGCGATTTGCCGATTTTGACAATTCTCAAGTATATGTAAACAACGCCTCTGAAGCTTTAGGTGCACTGAAATTTGCTAATACTTTCACAAAAATGGCCTTTTTTTTAATTTTCTCAATTTTTCTTTTTTTTATGAATCATATATTTTAAAATTTAACGTAATTCCTGTCGAAAAATTTATTATTGAGAAAATTTACTATTTTACAGTTTATTTTATCCTCCCATTCGGCTTTGTTTACTTTTACTTGAGAAATTTCATCGCCGCCGGGAATGCGGAATTTTGTATTATATTATTCTTGTTACCATATAGTGTTTAGTGTTAAAATTAAGGTACTAGGTACTCAAACACACGAATATGTGGTAGATTTGCGACCTTGTGTGGTAGATGTGGTAGATGCTCATAAAAGTGGCAGATCTATCACAATGTGGTTTTAGCGCGTGGTTGCCACCTATATATTTAAAAAGCCCAAAATGTCTGAGTATGAGGGCCAATTAGAGGTTTTAGTTTTAAGAAAAGTCAATAATGTCCAAAGCTTGTTATGTGGTAATACGACTCCTTGGAATCGTACTTTTAATATAAGGCGACATTATTTGGCATGGTAAAATAGTCAAACTGCCGATCTGTGTAAATCAGTTTAAAGTTTTTTGTAATGGTTTATAAATATATATAATCTATGTACGATAATGCAATTTAATATATTTAGTATACTTTATTAAATACTGAGTTTTATACAAAGTTTAAAAATTTTAAATTTGTGAATTTTGTTGTTGAATAAACTATCATTTTTTAAAACATTAGTTTAATGAAATTAAATTAAAAAACTTTGCGTGCACGTACATATGTACTTATAAAAATTAATTTCATAATTCATTGATTGTATTTATTTCTTTATTATATTTTATTATTTTTATTATTTTCTTTCCATGTTCATAAGACAAATTAAATATAAATTTGTAAGAGCGTTTTCTAACACGCGCAAAAGACTACGCACTTTTGTACAATATAGAAAAGTGGCAACTGTTACTCAGCGCGATTCACGAATACCATGACGAAATGAGACTGTATTGGTGTGCCCATCTATTACCCTGCAGAAAAAAATTATCAATTGATAAAAAATAACCTACTTGTAGTTAGCTTTTTTGTGGGATTTCTATGAAATATATAGCTTTTGGTTAGCTACAAAAAGCTAACTTGAAGCAAGTGGACAAGTAGTGCAGGAGTAAAGCTCGAGATTGGTTTCTTTAAACGCGTTACTATTTAAATATCCTGCACTTCGCAAATACTTTTTCGAATTGAGGACAAATAAAAGCAAGATCGAAATTTCATATTATCATTCTGACGGAGTTCGACTATGGGACCACCTACAGCAGAATATGTAAACAAATATGAAATGTAATAAAATAAAATAAAGTAAATAAAAAAGAAAAAAAATAAAATAAAAATATTTTCTTATTCCTATTGATATTTAATGCCCAAAAGTAGTTAGTTACAAGTTAGTTACATCAAATGCAGAGGTAACCACCCTTGACAACATCTAATGCAGAGGTAACCACCCTTGACTATTTCGCGGCCATCACCATAGAAATATAGTTAGCTTTCGTCAAAGAAAATATACAGATAATAAGTGAATTATAGCTCCTTCCTAATCAACTTAAGTTTAGCTTATAGTTAGATACATTTCCTGCAAGGTAGTGCTGCAAAAACATCGATGTTTGAAACTATCGATTTTTCGATGTTTTTGCCACTAAAACATCGATAGTATCGATACTATCGTGGTTTCTTGAGAATTTTAACTTTTTATTTCAAGCTGAAATCCTTATCAATTAACAAACATAATTTTTTTATAAATTACATTTATTATTTTAAACTATCCAATAATTAATTTAAATTTTAATTTGACTTGTATTTAAGGTCACATTTAATTTATAATAATATAACGGTATTCATAAAGCAACAACACTATTTAATATGTGTTATAAATTATGCAGGGACCAAAAATAACTGTTATCTCGAATTTACAAATTTAAAACGTTGCCTGAATTCTAAAATTTAACGAAAACGTTGTTTCATAATAGATGAGAAATGTTTTTTCCGTTGCTGATAAGAGTTATTTCCCGACGTTTATTTTTACGTTATCTGATAATAGTTATTTCACTCTCTCACTTTTATTTCATCATCTTTATCTTATTCTCCATCTAAATCTTCATCAATATCCTAATCTTACAACGTATAACAGACAACGTAAAAAATAAACGTTGTAAAATAACTCTTATCCAGCAGCGTAAAAAATAAACGTTGGGAAATAACTCTCATCGGCAACGGAAAAGATATTTCTCCTGCATAACAGTTATCAGGAAACGTAAAAAATAAACGATGGGTTATAACTCTTATCGACGAAATAAAAAATATTTCTCATCTAATAACTGTTATGGAGCAACGTTTTTGCTATAAAACTTATAACTGTCATGTCCCTGAAATCATGTCTTATTAAATAAATTAAAGGCATTAATCCAGGGTACACTTCAGGTTTTTATTCTTAATTTTCCCAATTAGAGATCGCACCGACAAAATCAATTTGTTAGTAATAACCAGGGCTGAAAAATAAGCAAGAAAAAGTCCGTTTTAAGCGCTTAGATAAGCACAAAAACATTGGTAAATATGCTCGCAAAACAACAACAATTAGGTACAGTTTAATGTATTTTTATTCAGTTTACTTCAAGGATTGAAAAATTACAATGGACACACTAGTGTTGCTCGATAATCTCAAATAATGGAGAACTGCGTTGGTTGGTCTTAATTTTTTTAAATATTCGTAATTCGGTATTTAGTGCTTCCCGTAGAGACAAACCATTGGTATTCAATTTTTATATCCAAGCAGAAATGAAATTAAAGTTACAGGTTAATAAAAACTAGATCTCTTTTTATGTTATTATTTTCCATTATACAAATATTTCAAGGTAAAACCGCTCGCTCAGTTCGTCGGCCATCATTTATTTTTTGAAGTTTGTCCACTTTATAAAATTGAAATTTTGAGAGCAACTCAAGTAAAACAAAAAACAAGTCA
Organism: Rhagoletis zephyria; assembly: GCF_001687245.7. Lineage (NCBI taxonomy): Eukaryota > Metazoa > Arthropoda > Insecta > Diptera > Tephritidae > Rhagoletis > Rhagoletis zephyria. The sequence continues at coordinate 136,895 of NW_016157551.1, forward strand.
AGGCGAATTTATATAAGGTGGTGTTACTAGATCAGCTGATTTTGTGTATGTGTTTCGCCTCACGGCTTCTAATGTCAAATTGAATTTTTTGAATTTCCACACACACACTTACAGATTTTGACAGTTTATGCCGCCAAAGCAAAAACAAAATACATGTAAATTTTTGTTTTTGTTCTCCTGCTATCACCTTATATTAATTCGCCTTGAAACCAGTATATGAAAATATTCAAATTTTCTTTTATTTGAGAACGGAAGTGAGAATGTATTTGTGAGATTAAAAAATTGAAAACATTTTTGCGAGGCGAATTAATATAAGGTGATAGCAGGAGTACAAAAACAAAAATTTACATGTATTTTGTTTTTGCTTTGGCGGCATAAACTGTCAAAATCTGTAAGAGTGTGTGTAGAAATTCAAATAAAATTTTTCAATTTGATAACAGAAGCCGTGCGGCGAAACACATACACAAAATCAGCTGAGCTAGTAACACCACCTTATATAAATTCGCCTTGCATTTTTGTTAGCAAACTTCAAAAATGTTCAGGCTGTCTCGCAGCGGTTGCTTCAAACTTTAATATCATGATTATTTTCAAACATTTATTTAGATCGACGAATAAAAAAAGCCCAAGAAATGGTCAAGAAAAATTTATAGAGCCAAATTTTCTTAAGCAGTACGAAGTTCTTAAAAAATTTGCTACGCTTTCTACTATGGTGTGCTAAAGTTTGTTTGTGAAGAGTACCAGGCACCCTTGTTTTCAACAGAAATATATGCCCGTTCCATTATTTCGTAAGGAAAAAGTAAGGAGGCAGGCTGTAAGCTTAAACTTTTTGGCCCTGGTAATAACTACCCTGAACACTTATTGTTACGCTTTGGCGTTCTGTTAAAGATTATGAGTTTATTACGCTTTAATTTTTATAATTCTTGCCTGCCCCAAATCAGCAACGGATAAACTTTCCAATGATGGCATATCCTCTAAAAGCATCTATAGTAAGAAAAACTTCGATGTTATCAAAAAAATATTTAAACATCGATACTATCGATAGTGCTCCGATGTTTTTGCAGCTCTACCATATATGCATTAATGGAACAGTATTAAAGCATTCTTACAAGATATGTATCACCATATGTAAATGCTACTTTTCTGATACATTTTAATATAAGGGGACATACAAACAACATGCAAATGCATATCTTGTAAATGCCCGTTTGTGCTGAAAATAGTACCGCACAACACGTCCGTTCAATTAAAATTTTTGTACAAGACTGAAAATATTACAAAAATTCCACTTCAAGAAATGTACTTAAAACAGCGCCAACGTGCAATTCGCTAGAATTTGAATTTATTCGTGGAAATTCATGACACTGCATGAATTGTTCACACTAATTCACTCATATAGGAAGCATTCTTCAAGAATGCATACAACCGATTTCTACTGGGTGGGAAGGCGCATACATTCTTACCTACATTTGTATATATGTAAGTATGTACATATGCATGAACGCATTTAGTTCACTTTATGTGCCGCTATTAATTATGTATAAATTGCCACTGAGCAAAAATGCATGAGTAAAAAAGGCAAGTGCAGCACCGTACTCGTGATAGAAGTGAAACTTCTTAAAAAAAACACATGTGTGCAGCGAAGAGAATGAGACGAATACAGTTGCTTATTGTCTCTAATGTTGGTACCAAGTTGCTACCTTTTATCATTTTTCACATAAAATATTTTTTTAGTTTTTAATTTTTTCTTTGGATATGAAAGATTGGTCATTCTTTGTCGCTTTATATCCTTATTCAAAAAAATATAAAGCAGCTTTAAAAAAGGCTTANTAATGTTTATGTGTTTGTAGAAAGGCTATTGGTCCAAGGCATAACAAGGTAGAAGTGATTTCGACATTTCTCTCTTTTGAACTGCGACTGTAATGTCAACTCTTAACCCTATAGAATTCAAATTTTAATTTTTTAATTTCAATTTTCAATTTTGAGCTGTGCGACTGATTTTAAATACATACATACAAAAATAAAATGAAAAGGAATTACGAGCGGTGCGCTCTGCGTGGCAAGAGCCAGGGCAACAAACTTGTGCGGTATTTTAAACCTCCTCAAATGCTCCGCGAACACCATGATACAATTTCGTTCCACTAAATTTTCCGCTTTAGATCACCATTTACTGCTATAAATTCGACGTTCTGGTNCCATTTACTGTTATAAATTCGACGTTCTGGTTCTTAACATCCTTTTTCCTTTTTTCATAATGCCATATGAAAAGAGTCGTGTTTTTATTTTTCATACGTAGCTGGATTTATCATACGGAAATTAAGCATTACTGAATATGAAGAGAAAATCTCCCACTCATATACATGGGTAGACCAAATTTGAAATGGTGGTATGTTAAAACCTAAACCAGAATTCCTTGTGGACATAAAGAAACTGCAAGTAATTTTTAATAAATTTAATGGAAAAGAAATTTCGCATTGCAAAAATTTAATAGCTGAATTATTGAAGTTAAGTTCCGATGTAAATTTAGAAGAAAGAATCGATTTTTTTTTTATGTCGAATATACTCTAGAATTAAGTATTTGAATAAAAAAATAAATGCTCAAAAACATTGGGCTAATAAAAACAAGAAAATTGCCAAAACGGTTTTATAAATAATTGTGTTTCATTTAGTGTGCAATTTTGAATAAGTATGCATTTCCACATTTACATACATTAAACGAAAATACAACAAGTAAGAAAGTCTAAGTTCGGGCGGAGCCGAACATTAAATACCCGGCGCAAGTATTAAATATGTTTTTTCACCTTTCCGAAACCTTCCGCTAGATGGTAAGCCGGGGTGTATCAATTTTGAGTAAATTAGCGCCCTTCAATTTCGAAATATTGAAGTTTCAAGCATTTCTGAAATTTACCGTTATATGA
>NW_016157551.1:139834-144744 GCF_001687245.7 Rhagoletis zephyria
CCTACATACCAAATTTCGTTAAGATATCTCAATTTTTGCTCGAGTTATCGTGTACACGGACAGACGGACAGACGGACAGACGGACAGGGACGAGACAGACATGGCTTAATCGATTTCTTTTTTCATCCTGATCATTTATGTATACATTTGTCTATATCTATCTCGATTCGTTTTGGCTGTTACAAACAACCGTTATGTGAACAAAATTAATATACCCTTGTGCACAAGTGCGCTCGGGTATAAAAACTAAAATGAAGCCGATTTTAATGTGATTTTAAATATTTTCATATTTACAAAAACTTTCATTTCATAGATATTGAATTTTATCAAATGTGGTGCATGCATAACAAAGGGTTAATTTCTTTGTTTACATTTTTTGATATTACAGTCAGGTATGAGAGAGCTCGACTGAATTGTCACTTCTACCTTGTTGAATATGCCTTGTTATAAACTGAAAAATGTACCTTTGAAAACGTCGCTTTGTAAAGCTCTTTAAACCTACTTTATTTTTTATGAATAAAGCAATTACTATTCTGTATTCGAAAAATTAAATGCTTCAATGGAATTGAATTCAATGTTAAATATTTGAATAAATCATTTAGATTTAGATAGCGTGTTTAGCAATTTATTTGAGAAAAATAAAACATTTATATATTTGTTTTGATTTTCGTTGATCTAAATTGGCTATACCAAAATAATTTATATCAAATAAAACACATCTTTGAGGTAAAATTTTCGAGTGACGAAAGTTGAACTAGAAACACAAAATTTATGGTATCAGTTTCGAGACGAAAATGAGACTATTTTTTTTTTAACTGCTGGAAACTGACGGAAAATAGTTTTATTTATTCGGAACGTTGCGAAAGTCACGTTTTTTTATTTTGTGTTTCTAGGAGTAGACAGAACCATGATACAAAAATAAGAAGGTAGAACCGCTGAGAGGAATATTTCAAATTCTTGACGTTTGCAAGCAATTTAATTTTAAAATTTTACATACAAACTCACACACACATTCTCATTTTCAACCTCAAACAACAACAACTTTGAACAGTTCCTTTTTCTTATAAGCTTTAATTTAACTTGGTCATCCCGCGCAAATCGCGGAAATCTCCAATCGATTTTAAACTGACTTCTCGACAAGTTAGAGACTTGAAATTTTCAGCATAGTTCCAATCACGATGACAATGCAATTTAAACAGACCGTAATTTTCCAAAGAACGTAAAACCACTATAAAATTGTTAAAGCTACCAGCGCGCCGCGGCGGTAGTGTATCAAAGCTATTTTTGGCAAATTCAACCTAGTCTAGATATGAACCTCGTTGTAGGCATCATATTAAGGAGATCCAATTAGAAGACTCCAGATGTCGCACCGTGAGAAAAAGTTAAATATTGCGCCTAAATATATGCCATGCTACAGCGGAAATGGACGACACGCCATTTCTTTAAACAAAATTAATTGCTGCAATATGTACATATGTATGTTTATACAAAACGTAAGCAAACAACATTTTGCTTGCCAAGTCTTCTGTTCTCTTTCATTGCAAGTTGAATTATTTTAATATCTATTGCAAAATTTTGTACATAAAATAAAAAAACACTTATTAATATACAATTTATAAATGGACTAAAAATTATAAAATAAAATAATGTAAAAAAAAATATTTTTTAAGAATAAGCTTTTATTTAATCTGTACAATCAAAGGAATAAAATGAAGTAGTGTAACAAAAGTTTTTTAGCAAGAAAATTTTGTCAAAACTGCACTAAAATTAATAAAATAAAATAAGTTAAGGTCTCGTTAAAGTTACTAAAAGCCATTTAGTGAAAGGAGTTATTCAAACTCTGATGAAAATTACTAACAATTTGTACTAATTTACTTCTTTTTTAAAAAAGCTTGTCGGCGAATTCAGTGTGCATGCATAATTGGTTAGGTATGTATATGTATGTATGCAGATATTTAAATGCCGGTTTGCTATTCGCGTGACAAGCTTTTTTAAAAACGAAGTAAATTAGTACAAATTGTTAGTAATTTTCATTAGAGTTTGAATAACTCCTTTCACTAAATGGCTTTTAGTAACTTTAACGAGACCTTAACTTACATTATTTTATTCATTTTAGTTCAGTTTTGACAAAATTTTCTTGCTAAAAAATCTTTTATTACACTACTTCATTTTATTCCTTTGATTGTACAGACTAAATAAAAGCTTGTTTTAAAAAAATATTTTTTTTACATTATTTTATTTACTCTCAATTTTATACGATTTTAAAATGTTGGCAAACTTCAAAAAAAAATCATGGCCGACGCATTGAGAGAACGGTTTTACCTCACTATGCTTTTATCATGGACAGAACTTTGCAGCGTTCCGAATAAATAAAACTATTTTCCGTCAGTTTCCAGGACAGTTAAAAAAAATAGTCTAATTTTCGTCCCGAAACTGTTATCATAAATTTTGTGTTTCTAGTTCAGCTTTCGTCACTCGAAAATTTTACCTCAAGGAGGTGTTTTATTTGATATATGTATACACGTGTATTTTATTTTATTTATGGTAGGTTAATAAACAATTTACAGAAAAATTATTATTTTTATTTGAATTCACCATGATAAAAACATAGCAAGGTAGAACCGTTCTCTCATTTTGTCGGCCATGATTCTTTTTTGAAGTTTGCCAGCATTTTAAAATCATATAAAATTGAAAATAAAAAATTGAAATTGTTCGAAATTGTTGTTGCTTGAGATTGAAAATGAAAATGTGTGTGTGAGTTTGTGAGTAAATTTAAAGATTAAAATATTTGGAAACGTCAAGAATTTTAAAAGTAACTCTCAGCGGTTCTACCTTACTATATTTTTATCATGGAATTCACTACGAAAACTGACGTAGGAAAAACTCAGTTTTGACTTAAATTGTTGAGTTCATGTAGCAAAATAATTTTATGCTGGAAAAAATGGTCGCGTTCAAGAGATGTAGCTGTTTAGCTCATCTGCTACGAAACTGCTGGCAACTGTTGAACCCAACAATTACGTCTTAGGGTTTGATTATGCATACTTCGCATAACTTCGCACAACCATTTGTACCAGTGCAATAAAAAAGTAACTTATGAAAATGTGAAGCAAAATCTCAACTCAACAGATCGCTAAGTTTTTAAAACTTATGCTAATTTCTGGGTAATACAAAACACATACAAAGTACATACGAAATTACAGTTTGAAGTTTATGCGAAGTTATGCGAAGTATGCATAATCAGACCATTAGAAACGGCTTGACGAATATGCTGCCAAATGAACAGCTGATAAATGTAAACAAATGAAATTGCAACAAATAGAGATAGTTGAGCCGATACTATTTATAATTCAACGCTGAGCGGCCACCGTGATGAAAAAATCGTTCAATGTTACAATGAATTAAACGGTGTAAAATTATATAGCAAACATCTTAAAAACATATATTTAGAAACGTAGTATTATTATAAAATATTTTAGTTACTTTATCACGTCAGTAATATAAAATATAATAAATTTGTTTGCAACTGCCACCTAACAAAGCGGCGTTAAATTCAATATAAGCAGCGTAAGTCTTTTCGATCAGCTGTTTAGGCTAAGCCCAACACGTTGAGTTCAGGTAGCGTAAAAATTTTCCGCTGGAAAAAATGGCGGAAAGTTACCAACTGTTGGGCTGAGCGTAACTACTTAACTGTGCGTTTCTAAGACAAATTACCAACTGTTGGCCAACAGCTACGTCTTATAAACGCGCCCAATGACGTCGAATCCACAACCGCTGAGCTGAGCGGAACTACTCAACTGTGTGTTTCTAAAACAAACACTCAACAGTTTAACAACAGCTACGTCTTAGAAATGCGCCCAATGTAATTCATCTGGCAATCGAAAAACAAACTTTCAAATAAAGACAGAAAATTAAATAAAAGCAATCATAATTTCAAACGCGTAAATACATTTATTTTAGTACATAGTAATTTTATAGCAATTTTGGTGTAAAAACAAAACAGTTCGAGCCCTAACCGCCAAAACGGCGTAAGCGACAACCTATTCGATTTTCTCTTTTTGACGGAAGTCAATTACCTACCACCATACGCACCAGCTGTCAAAATTTCAAAGTTCTACGAAGTAACGTTACAAAGTTATAGCGAAAGCAATTTTGGCTTAAGTGCTTAGTTGTACTCTGTTAACATTTTTTTGTGCCCGCAGTGTCGGTTAAGCCTTTTTCTCCGTGAACAATTGTACAGTTTTGTGTGATAGTTTTGAAGTGCCCCTATTCTACAAACTTTTATTTCACTTGCTCTGTATTTTTTTTGTATATACAAGGAGAACGCATCGGAAGCCTAACCCCCGTAGAGTGGAACTTCAATCCGAACTAAAACTCCTTGTCTTGCTCTGTATGTGTGTTTGTTAGGGACAAATATTGCAATCAATTTTTGATCAACTTCTCAGGCACTTAAACTTGAAAAAGGCAAAATGAGCTTTAAAAAAGGCAAAAAAAAGGCATATATTTTCTTATTTTGTTATGTACTTCCTTTATGTACAATGTGAAGGTCCAATTAAAGATATAAAAAAATGCAAACAGTTGTCAAAAAATTATAACCGAACTAATTTTTGCCAAGTTTTAACGTATTATTTTTGTTGTTATTGAACTTTAGTTATTTTTTTAAATAAAAAAATAGTTCATTCTTTAACAAAACCCGTGGAAATCCATGATTCCAAATTTGAGTAGTCCACTTGCAAAAGGGCTCTGTATTTTTATACCCGAGCGCACTTGTGCACAAGGGTATTATAACTTTGTTCACATAACGGTTGTTTGTAACAGGCAAAACGAATCGAGATAGATATAGACAAATGTATACATAAATGATCAGAATGAAAAGAGAAATCGATTAAGCGGTGACTGTCTGTCCGTCCGTC
>NW_016157551.1:145115-145258 GCF_001687245.7 Rhagoletis zephyria
TTTACTTAAAATTTATACACCCCGGCTTATCATGTAGCGGTAGCTTTCGGAAAGGTGGAAAACATATATTTAATACTTGCGCCGGGTATTTAATGTTCGGCTCCGCCCGAACTTTGACTTTCTTACTTGTTTTTTTTTTAATA
>NW_016157551.1:145501-162108 GCF_001687245.7 Rhagoletis zephyria
TTTAGTTTTTGGTGAGTAACGTACCAGTATTTAAAGTAGTTTCATGTCCACTAACAATACAGTGCAAAATCCTTCTATTTACTGAAAAAATAGCATTAAACTGCTATTGTAAAAGTCGCTATAATACTTATTTAGACACTTTCAAAAGTCTCTATCTTCTGATGAACTTAGAAAACTGCAAGAAAACGTGGTAGTTTCGGTGCCTAGTGGAAGGCGGCGTAAAAAAGAAGCAGACCAATCTGCATGGAAGAGCGAACGCGAAAAGCAAAAAAAAGATAGCTATGTAAAAGTTACTGTCTCAAAACTCGCTATATTCAATTTATATATATAAAATTCGCAAAAACTACCACATTGCCATATTGTTTTTTAATTGCATTAGGCTTTTGTTTATCCAAATTTTCAGATAATAAAGAGAAATATACAATTTGAATGTTACTTGTTGTTGTAGACGTTTTTTTTTTATTTATGGATCACTATTATAAAATCACATAACCCTGTTTGCAAGTGGACTACTCATTTGTGCAATATTAATAAAAAAATTCAACAAACTTTCCTACAAATTTCGAACTTTTAAAAATTCTAAAAAATCAAACCATATTTTTAGCCATTTAAAACGTATACTTTAATCTACTAGAATTCAATAGGCTACAAAACTGCATACTCAGAATTTAATTAAAAAACTCGAAATTTTAACGAAAATTTTTAGATTTTTTTTAAATTGCATTAATTTTTAAGGCATTGTCACTCGATTGGTACATTTGTACAAATTTGTAAATTTTTATATTAGGCTATTGGTAAAAAAAAAAATGGGAAAATTTTTTTTGTAGTCAAAAGATTAGACAATATTCTATTGAAAAATTTTAACAAATTAATTTTCGTGATTGGGATAGTGACAAATATTTTGGGTGTTCAAACAATTGGGATACGATTTACATCAAATTTTGACAAATACCCCATCGTGTTACACTGCCTTTAAACTTGTATTTATACGGAAGTTGGTAAAGAACGAACTATAAAAAACTAACCGAAATTAAATAACAACAAAAATAATATTTTAAAACTTGTCAAAATTTGGTGCGGCTATAATTTTTTCGACTACTGTACATAAGTTGACTATGATGATGACTATGATTACTCGGCCGTGCTATCATAGTAGCACAATGCCACTCATATTTGACTTACAAACAAAATACGGGCAGGAATTTCAAGATTTTAACCCTGTTTTTATGAAAAATTTTATTTTTATCAGTATTTTTTTTTAATCAAAATATGTTGAAATAAAAGTGAAACTAAAAAAAATTTTGCAACGTATTGGCGCTTATCAGAGTCCAGCCACTAAATCGAAACTAACAAAGTTGCAACTTAAATTTAAGTACCAACTTAAAATTCACTTCTATTCATAGTCGCATTTTAGACTTCTACTAAGTTGTTTTAACTTAGTTCCACGATATTGCAAAACGAGTGTGATAATGTATCGATTTTTCTTTACGATATTTTGGAAAAATTACATTTTTATTAAATAATGTCAAGTTTATGTAATTTTTTCTTTCATTGCATNTTTTTAAATTGCATTAATTTTTAAGGCATTGTCACTCGATTGGTACATTTGTACAAATTTGTAAATTTTTATATTAGGCTATTGGTAAAAAAAAAAATGGGAAAATTTTTTTTGTAGTCAAAAGATTAGACAATATTCTATTGAAAAATTTTAACAAATTAATTTTCGTGATTGGGATAGTGACAAATATTTTGGGTGTTCAAACAATTGGGATACGATTTACATCAAATTTTGACAAATACCCCATCGTGTTACACTGCCTTTAAACTTGTATTTATACGGAAGTTGGTAAAGAACGAACTATAAAAAACTAACCGAAATTAAATAACAACAAAAATAATATTTTAAAACTTGTCAAAATTTGGTGCGGCTATAATTTTTTCGACTACTGTACATAAGTTGACTATGATGATGACTATGATTACTCGGCCGTGCTATCATAGTAGCACAATGCCACTCATATTTGACTTACAAACAAAATACGGGCAGGAATTTCAAGATTTTAACCCTGTTTTTATGAAAAATTTTATTTTTATCAGTATTTTTTTTTAATCAAAATATGTTGAAATAAAAGTGAAACTAAAAAAAATTTTGCAACGTATTGGCGCTTATCAGAGTCCAGCCACTAAATCGAAACTAACAAAGTTGCAACTTAAATTTAAGTACCAACTTAAAATTCACTTCTATTCATAGTCGCATTTTAGACTTCTACTAAGTTGTTTTAACTTAGTTCCACGATATTGCAAAACGAGTGTGATAATGTATCGATTTTTCTTTACGATATTTTGGAAAAATTACATTTTTATTAAATAATGTCAAGTTTATGTAATTTTTTCTTTCATTGCATGCTTATGCAAAAGAATAAGGTATAAGTTTCTTGTTAATTGTGTGAAATAGCCAGAACTACCGCAATGATGTGAAGTCGATGTTTATCGAAAGCATGCTGTGAAACATAGAAACACATATTTAAATGTTATGCACTAATTTGCTTTAAAAGAACAAGCTTGAAATTGACTTATTATTTGAGCATTTATATATGTAAATCATTCCAATTATAAAATTGTGATGTAGCCTTGTTCGAATTGTAATACGCATTTAATTTCATCTTCCGATNTGGTAAAGAACGAACTATAAAAAACTAACCGAAATTAAATAACAACAAAAATAATATTTTAAAACTTGTCAAAATTTGGTGCGGCTATAATTTTTTCGACTACTGTACATAAGTTGACTATGATGATGACTATGATTACTCGGCCGTGCTATCATAGTAGCACAATGCCACTCATATTTGACTTACAAACAAAATACGGGCAGGAATTTCAAGATTTTAACCCTGTTTTTATGAAAAATTGTATTTTTATCAGTATTTTTTTGTTAATCAAAATATGTTGAAATAAAAGTGAAACTAAAAAAAATTTTGCAACGTATTGGCGCTTATCAGAGTCCAGCCACTAAATCGAAACTAACAAAGTTGCAACTTAAATTTAAGTACCAACTTAAAATTCACTTCTATTCATAGTCGCATTTTAGACTTCTACTAAGTTGTTTTAACTTAGTTCCACGATATTGCAAAACGAGTGTGATAATGTATCGATTTTTCTTTACGATATTTTGGAAAAATTACATTTTTATTAAATAATGTCAAGTTTATGTAATTTTTTCTTTCATTGCATGCTTATGCAAAAGAATAAGGTATAAGTTTCTTGTTAATTGTGTGAAATAGCCAGAACTACCGCAATGATGTGAAGTCGATGTTTATCGAAAGCATGCTGTGAAACATAGAAACACATATTTAAATGTTAAGCACTAATTTGCTTTAAAAGAACAAGCTTGAAATTGACTTATTATTTGAGCATTTATATATGTAAATCATTCCAATTATAAAATTGTGATGTAGCCTTGTTCGAATTGTAATACGCATTTAATTTCATCTTCCGATTCAAATGGATAGCTCTTTGTAAATTTCAATTGGAGATCATTCAATATTACAAAATCACGCTCTGCCAACTTAATTTTTACATATTTCGTATTTTTCCTAAATTTAATAAAATACTTCTTCCTACCCTGCTGGGAAAGCTACTAGTTGTAAACTAGAATTCTACCGGTTTGCGTTTCAGCCGAACTAGTTCACGTTCTATCCTTTTTCAATGTTAGCGACTGGTATTTTGAACATTGCGATGTCCTACGAGATGTCAATTGCCAGGCTATGCATCAGCATCTACTAGTATAAAGACTAGAAGGATCATACCAGTTGATAAGATAGTCTGCCAATTCATGCCCAGTGAAAAGCATAAGTGTGCATTTTTGCTCACGACGCTAAAGCAGTCACAATGGCTGACAGAGCAAAGCACTCGCGTGGTAAGCCTGAGGTCCCAGGTTCAAATCGTGGCGCAGGGACAATTTTTTTATTTTCTATTTTTTTATTTTATTTTTATTTTTTATAAATTTTTTTTTGTTTATGCTGTTTATTGTTATTTTTAAATTTAATAAAAAAAATATTTTTGTTAAATTTCTTTGTTTTTATAGCAATAGCATTTCTTCCTAAATGTTTTTTTGCAATGCAATTAGATTTTCAAATTTGTTATTTATTTATATAAATTGAATAAATTATTTTTACTTACATTTATTTAACTTTAAAATTCTTAACCACCTCCAAGCGGCCTCGAACCTGCGATTTCAGAACCAGAACCAGTAGTCTTCACGTGACGCCACAGCCGACATTTGTAAGAAAAGCAATTAATTGCGTTTTATTTTTGGCTTTGACAATTCAAAGGCAGATGTCGCTGATCGCCTAAGTTCTTCGAAATTGTCGAACTGGTACGCACATACTAGTTAATGAACTAGTATTTTTTCTAACTGGTTTGGCTTTTCACTGCAGGGTAGTTACGACTTAATTGCAGCTGCAGCCGAAACTAAATTTTAGGTTGGTACTTAGCCAGAAAAGTCGAAAATAGGGCGACTTAGTTGTGAACTAAATATGACTATGAATATGCGCCATTTATTTTACAATTAACTTATTTCTTCCAAATATGGACTATTTACAAACAAAAGTAAATGCATATATTTCTGGTCGATTAAGATTTTTAATCAAAAGTATAAATATATAATACATGTATATGGTGTTAAAATACTTGGTTATTGCAGCCCTTAACTAAAGGCGCACTCGTCCCATACAGCGACACCGGTTCTTCTGAAGAGTTAGTGGAAGAGGAAAATTCTTTGTTTCTTAAACTAATGCACTTCCAATAAGGCAAAAAAGGCTAATCCTCTGCTCTTTGATACTTTGCCAGGGGAGATGGTTGCCCTGTAAAGCAGAAGGTTGCTTAAAATTACGATATTATGAAATGCGTGAACCCGATAAGGATAAGTAGGCAAAACATGCACTTTAACAGGGTTGAGTGTAACGTCAAACACACTTTGCACCATGGAAGAACAACATTTTTTGGGACAAACGAAATCGGCAATAGTTTTTAAAGAGAAATAGTATTTTATCCAATAATGTATGTATGTAGAGTTGTTTTCTTAATAACACAAGAAATAAGTTAAAGGCATCAAAATGGTTTTTGTTAATGCAAAAACATGTGTTTTCTTTAATATATCTTTTGGCCTAACCGCCGCAATCGCGTGCTGCAGCCTTTTTTTGTGACGGCAAAAATGGCGTAGGCGACAAAATCACTTGTTTCATTAAAGATGGACAAATAATACCACCAGTATTATATACCTAACATCAAACGCAATTGGTTCATTGACCTTCACGTTAGTATCTACAGTAATTGCCGTGTTAATAAAAAACGCCTACTGTAAAATTTACTTTTTGTTGTTGTTGGCGGTTAGGGCTCGAGTTTTCGCGCTCCCTCTTGACAAAATCGTCTCTCTGTTACTGTGTTGGTGCGTGTGTGTGTGCAACCTTTTGGAAGAGAGTCTCAAAACTCTAATGTCACTAATGAGCAAACCTTTAATTATTAAATCATGTACATATCCCAGTGCTGAGAATCAAAACAAAAAGAAGAGGTGACACGCTGAGTAATCGCGTCTAAGTTTCTAGGTAAGGCAAGTCAAATGTAAGTCTTGCATAAGCCAGCTCTAACGCGTTATAACAAGGAATGAAACGATACCATGCAGGTATCGATACTTTTACCGAAAAAGAGTATTGGAACGATTACCCTTAAAACTCGAGGGTTTCCCAAATATCCTTCGGTTCGTATCTCTGGATTGTTAAATAAATGCTAACGATGACCAAATTGTAGTACAATTAACTTTATTGTACAACAAACAATTTACAATACTCTGTAATAGAGTAAAAACACTTTACAATACTTGTTAAAGCAATAACAACGCTTTACTAAACTTGTTAACACAATTAAACTTATAGCTTGGTTATTCGCAACTCACTTCTCTGTTCACTTTACTTGTAGCTTGCTGACTTGTAACTAACTCATTCGTTGTGGCGGCGTCCTTATATACCTGCGCTGTCAGTTTTGGCAACTCTAGAGCGTTCTGAAGTTTATCGCTCATTCTCTTTCTCTCGCTGTTCGCAGTGTTCATCCAACTTGTTTCTCTTTGTGGAACATTCTACGTCATTCCTCGAACATTCTGCCTATTTCTCGTTGTTCGCTTCGCTTTGCCGCATTATTCGTCAAAGTATCTATGCCTGAAAAATATCGGACCTAAAGTACCGATACCTACTCGTATCGGTATTTATTGTGTATTCCGTATTAAGTTAAATTAATTTTATTAAATCACAAGTTAATCATCCTCTGGGAATCCTTAACCCCGAATAATAAAATTTAATAATGAAGGGACTGAAAATAAATAAAACTCCGTTACATAGCAGAACTATATGTTTAATGATGAATGGTATTTACACAGATACATATACACTTACAAGTTAATCTTATTTAAGAAAACATTTATAAAAAAAATATTTCAACGAAAAAAGTCTTCTTTTGTTGTACTTCCCAAAAATAATAGAAGTTTTTATAAATGTTTGCCAGTCAACCGATTTCTTGACAAACAATCGTTCGCAAGAAACAGATGTTGCAACTATATGTAAATATATCGTGCTTGTTTATACAACAAAGGTAACGCAGTTTTCAGCTCCTCTCATTCTTCTAATAGGTTCGACTTCAGGGAGGATACTGGGCTGGATAAATGAAGGACACTTCGTCACATTGCGTAGACCTTTTTTTTCTTTGACCAACGGCGAGCTGTTTGTGGTATTCCCAGAAATCGAAGTCATCATTGGCTCTCGTACGTTAAAGAACGCGCAATTTGTTTTTTTTTTGACAAGTTCATAAATAAGAATAAGGCAAGGTTTAAATGTTCCAACTGTTTAGCCAATATGATAATAGGTGCGTTCGTTTAAAACCTCCAGTAAAAAACATCCAACTGCCAAATTCCGGCGAATTGTCGTCTGTTCTCTCACAAGAAAAAATATCCAAAATAGTACGCGAACAGAAAATTTGCAAAAACTTGCAAGTTAGACGAACAGCTGACATAATTTTTGTTTACATTAAAAAGTGTAAAATTTAAAACGTACGAAAAGTCATCACAAAGTGTTATACTGACACAGTTTATTGATTAAACAAATAACTACTTATTTCTTACAAGTTTAATTAGTCGCATTTTGTAATTTTTATTTTCTAAACCATCAAAATCAATTTTGTGATTTGCGTAATGCCAACCAGATGTTTTTGATCAGCTGTTTTCCTGTTGGCAAATTGCTGTTGGCAAAAATTTTTCCAGCAGAAACCAGCAGCTTCCCCTCAAAATGAAATGCCACTTTCATCTCTCAATTTCCCCCACTTTGCAAGCTTTTTGCGTACGCGAACGCAAAAACTTGTAAGTTTTGGTTAAACATGAACAATTAACAGCTACGCGAACGCAACTATTGTTGGACGCCAGGTAAGCATTTTTTTATACCCGACCGCACTTGTGCACAAGGGTATATTAATTTTGTTCACATAAGGGTTGTTTGTAACAGCCAAAACGAATCGAGATAGATATAGACAAATGTACACATAAATGATCAGAGTGAAAAGAGAAATCGATTAAACCATGTCTGTCCGTCTGTCCGTCCGTCCGTGTACACGATAACTCGAGCAAAAATTGAGATATCTCAACGAAATTTGGTATGTAGGTTTCCGTTAATCCAAGGTAGGTTGGTATTGAAAATGGGCAAAATCGGACTGTAACCACGCCCACTTCCCATATAACGGTAATTTCTAGAAATACAAAAACTGCGATATTTTAGGAACAAATGAAGATAATTCACTCAAAATTGATATTTACAATACTTTTCAGACGAAAAATAAGAATATTATACATTTTTGGAATGGTTAATGGTTACATGTGTATATCTTGGTAACCGCTGCACCAATTTCTTCCAAACTTGGCAAAGTTGTTGGCCTTGATACAGCATACTAAATAGCCGAAAATTTAAAAAATTGGACAATAACCACGCCCACATCCCATATAACGGAAATACGAAAACTGCGATATTTTAGTAACTACTGAAGATTATTCACACAAAATTGATATTTATAACAATCTTTAGACGTCAAATAAGAATATTATACATTTTTGGAAAATGGGCGTATCTTGGTAGCCGCTGCACCAATTTCTCCAAACTTGGCACAGTTGTTGACCTTGGCACAGTATACTAAATGGCCGAAAATTTAAAAAATCGGACAATAAAGCATTGTTCACTCAAAATCGGTGCGCGTTCCAGCAATTCCTGTACAGCAATTGTTTCAATGTATTAAAAAGTTGCAATGCAGATCGTTATACAATAGATATACGNCATTTTTTTATACCCGACCGCACTTGTGCACAAGGGTATATTAATTTTGTTCACATAAGGGTTGTTTGTAACAGCCAAAACGAATCGAGATAGATATAGACAAATGTACACATAAATGATCAGAGTGAAAAGAGAAATCGATTAAACCATGTCTGTCCGTCTGTCCGTCCGTCCGTGTACACGATAACTCGAGCAAAAATTGAGATATCTCAACGAAATTTGGTATGTAGGTTTCCGTTAATCCAAGGTAGGTTGGTATTGAAAATGGGCAAAATCGGACTGTAACCACGCCCACTTCCCATATAACGGTAATTTCTAGAAATACAAAAACTGCGATATTTTAGGAACAAATGAAGATAATTCACTCAAAATTGATATTTACAATACTTTTCAGACGAAAAATAAGAATATTATACATTTTTGGAATGGTTAATGGTTACATGTGTATAACTCGGTAACCGCTGCACCAATTTCTTCCAAACTTGGCAAAGTTGTTGGCCTTGATACAGCATACTAAATAGCCGAAAATTTAAAAAATTGGACAATAACCACGCCCACATCCCATATAACGGAAATACGAAAACTGCGATATTTTAGTAACTACTGAAGATTATTCACACAAAATTGATATTTATAACAATCTTTAGACGTCAAATAAGAATATTATACATTTTTGGAAAATGGGCGTATCTTGGTAGCCGCTGCACCAATTTCTCCAAACTTGGCACAGTTGTTGACCTTGGCACAGTATACTAAATGGCCGAAAATTTAAAAAATCGGACAATAAAGCATTGTTCACTCAAAATCGGTGCGCGTTCCAGCAATTCCTGTACAGCAATTGTTTCAATGTATTAAAAAGTTGCAATGCAGATCGTTATACAATAGATATACGATTATGAGGTTTAAATTTCATAGTACTGGCTTTTAATTTGACAGTTTTATTCGTGTTGGAAGTGGCTGCTCAAAAAATAATGTTGAACAAATTCGTTGAAAATCCGACATTCACGATATCAAAAATCAAATTAAAATTTAATATACCAAAAACTTCTAATTTTTCTCCAAAAATCAATGAATGGATTCCTTCTGCTTAAACTAACAGAGTAAGCTAATCACCAAAAAAAAATCATTTCGCACCAGCTTAAGGATAAGGCTCTTTACCTCAATTATAAAAAAAATCGGCTTATCAGAAGAAGATCGCGCGAAAGAATTGGAAAACGATTATCCACAGTTCAGCGAATGGAAGCTATGGCAACACTTAAACCTTATCGAGTTATAATATATATATTTCTGTTAGATTAAATAAATTTGATAACAAAAATAGCATTCGTTTACTTTACCCCAAATGTTCACACCAAATGTGGTATTTTTTAGTAAGGACTAAAAAACATGTTTAAAACTTGACTTCGGTCAACTCCAACGTTAAAAGTTTTAAGCTAAAAAGAAACAGGGTGATATCCTCTTAAAATTAAATTTATAAAAGTTGACACAGTTGTCAAAGGGATATGAAATGAGGAGAGAATCGAAACAGTCTTATTAAAACTCGATCAGACTCCGCAAAGGGCCATAAGACCCCAGAAATATGCTGGAAGGAGCGCTTGCATAAAGTGTTAAGTCATTGTATCATTTACTTTAGACCTTCAGTAAAGTTTTGGTTGGTTTTAAAGAAAATTAGTTATTCACAGGTAACTTTAAATCGGTTTGAAGCCAAAGATATGAATAAAGTTCTGGAACTCATCAATTTAAAAATATATCCTATTTACGTCAAATCGAAAAATGCACGATATCTATTCAAAACAAAATAAGTAGAGAAGCGCGAACTATGAAAAAACATAAACTAAAGATAGTTTAGTGGAACAAGTTGATTACTCAAGTCTCTAGAACGGGTGTTCAGAAAAATTTTATCATTATCAAAGAAATTGTCTGTTATTTATTTATACAAGCAAAATATGAAATTTCGCTAACATCTACATATCTATAGCGGAATACTTCCCTTTATTTTTTCATATATTAAATATTATTATCTGGAGACGTGTTAAAAAGATATAACCCATTTTATGCGTACCAATTTTGAGTGAACAATGCTTTAACCACGCTAACATCCCATATAACGGTAATTTAGAGAAATACAAAATCTTCGATAAATCGGTAAATATTAAAGCTAATTTATTCAAAATTGATGCTTGCAACAATTCTTTACCAAGAAATACGTTTATGGTAAAATTTTGGAAAATGGGCGTGGCACCGCTCACATATAATCACATATATGTATATCGGTAACCGTTCTACTAATTTGTACCAAGCTCGGTATTTTTATTGTGCTTGCCACATAAACGCAAAACATTGAAAATTATTGAAATCGGACTAAAATTATGGCCGCTTTTCATATAACGGTAAATGCTTGAAACTGCAATATTTCGAAATTTAAGGACGTTAATTTACTCAAAATTGATACACCCCGGCTTACCATCTAGCGGTAGCTTTCGGAAAGGTGAAAAAACATATATTAAATACTTGCGCCGGGTATTTAATGTTCGGCTCCACCCGAACTTAGACTTTTTTACTTGTTTTTTTTTTGAAATTTCATAAATGACAGCCATATGCCAATCAAAAGAATAATAAACAAAATGCTGACAGGGAATAGAAAAAAATATATGAGAGAAACGCAGTACGGCACATTCTTTTGCATTGTATTTCACAGAAATTATCATGAGGTAAACCCCTCTCAAAATCATAAAATTTCAAATAAAACAATCAAATTGTTCATAATTTCTGGTGTTTGATGCAGAAAATGAGAATGTGTGTGTAAGTTTGAGTTTCGAATTTTAAAAGTATATTAGTGGGATCCATGAAACGTCGCAAAGTTGTTACAAATGTCGCATTTGTTGCAAGCAAAATTTGCCACCTTGCGACACAGCTGATTACTTTTGTATGGAATTTGAGCTGGCAATCATTGCAAGTCGCGAAACACATGATATATTATTGTTCTCGAATACTTCAAGAAAAAGTATATCAGTTAAGGCTGCTTCGGTATATAATTGTATAAACTTTTCTTTTTCACTTACGCGCGTCGTTTCCCCAATAATACCTGAGTAATTACATGTAAAAACAATATTTTTAGCTGCACTTTAACATGTCTCGAAAATAAAGAAATTACAAACATCTGCGTTTTTATAAAAAAAAAACACTAGCGCGACCTCCAAAAGAATTTTTTTTTTTCAAAATAAAAAATTCGTGTCACCTACAACAACCCCCCCTAAATACGGCCTTGTATTGCATCACCCTAATGTATGGTAACATGCGTCGTTCATGTACATGCATACGCACCCAAACTCATGCAAATACATACCCTCCAAAAAAGTTGCGCCTTATATAAAGCTTATTTTATATGATGACAAGCCGGCCTCATATGCGCGAGGCTTTGCCACGCGCTGAATGTGTAGATATTAAATAAGGTGCGATTGACGACTAAACAGGTTGCACCTATACAAAAAAAATCTAGACTAATCTATACTTCTATACTAATTATATAAAGAGAAGTCCCTTTTTTTTGTAACAGGTAATCTAGCGAACAGCTGGTCCGATTTTCATGAAATTTTGTATACAAATAGCTTTCGGTAACCACCATGTTTAAGGCTAAAAATTTTTTACTTTTTTTCGGGTAGGTGGACCAGGGACCGGTCTATTCGAAAACATCTTATTATAGTCCGATTTGCTTAAAATTTAGTACGTAAGTAGCTTTTTAGCATNTTTACGGTCCGATTTGCTTAAAATTCGGTGCGCAGATAGCTTTTTAGCATGTATTAGCATATGTGATCAATTTTTTCCGAGAGGTGGACCAGGGACCGATCTATTCCAAAAAAAACGCATTTATGGTCCGATTTGCTTAAACTTCGGTACGTAAGTAGTTTTTTAGCATATATGATCCATTTTGTCCGAGAAGTCGACCAGGGACCGATCTATTCCAAAAAAATCGCATTTATGGTCCGATTTGCTTAAAATTCGGTACGTAAGTAGTTTTTGAGCATATATGATCCATTTTGTCCGAGAAGTTGACCAGGGACCGATCTGTTCGAAGAAATCGTATTTATGGTCCGATTTGCTTAAAATTCGGTACGTAGATAGTTTTTTAGCACATATTAGCATATATGATCCATTTTGTCCGAGAAGTCGACCAGGGACCGATCTGTTCGAAGAAATCGTATTTATGGTCCGATTTGCTTAAAATTCGGTACATAGGTAGCTTTTTGCCTGGATAAGCTTATAGATTCCTGTTTTTATATTTTCATGCAATTTCGAATATACATAGCTTTAAGTAACGACCATATCAAGGGGCGAATTCGTCACTAGGCAAGATTTTTTTGCGCCAATCAGAAACAACGGATACTGTCAAAATATAATTATAATATATAATATATCTCAACTAATTTATATTTAGAAAGCCGTTTGTTAGTTTTCGCACGTGTCCCAAGGATGGTTTTAGGCTGAAAAAAATCTATAGGGAAAGGGGGCGTGGCACTTCCCATACAAACCGAATTTCTCATGCTACATATCTCTGAAAGTGTGCATGGTAGAGTTTTGGAAATTGGTATGGAGATATACGAAATCAATTGCATACTCATGAAGAAAGAAGGCAGCTGTTGGAAAGGGAGGCGTGGCTCCTCCCATATAAATCGAACTTTTATACTGCATATCTCTGAAAGTGTGCATGGTAGAGTTTTGGAAATTGGTATGGAGATATACGAAATCAATTGCATACTCATGAAGAAAGAAGGCAGCTGTTGGAAAGGGAGGTGTGACATCTCCCATACAAACCTACCTTTAGCTATCTTTGAATGAATTTTTTTATTCTCCTGTAGGTGTGTTTGTGAGTGAAATCCTCCTAAATGGTTGTACGGATTTTAACGAAACTTTTTATGTATTTGAGTGGGTCTCTGGATGGTTTAGTTTCACAATTTAATCTGACAGTTGGCATTGTAGTTGAGTTATTACTAAAAATCTTATTTATGATCCGATTTGGCTAATGTTTTAAATATGTATGCAATACTATTGCAAAAACGTGCTGCCAAGTGGTGCTGAAGTCGAGCTATTACTAAAAATAGCCAAGTGAGAAAAGGGGCCGTGAAGGTCAGATTAAATCGACCTGTTGCACCATTGAGTATATCGAACGCTCCTGCGTTGCAATTGGCCCAATGGATGTGATTTTCCAATATTATTGTGCGTTCAAACTTTTAAGGTATTTCGTCTGAAATAAGTATATGTATATTGCATTTCTGTAGAACAATGATTCGCACCCATTTTGAAATTGCCACCTACTATACTGTAAAGCTTCTAGGACATTCACTATAGAACCGGGTCATTGTTGCCGCCAGGGAGTGAAGAGGAAAAAATTTATTTCGCTTTGCGAATAACCGTGCTATGAAATGCCGCACAACTGGAGAATTTCAAGAACGGATATAACACTTTCCTTAGGTTATTTAAAGCGGCAAATGACCACCAAACCTTAATCTTAGCAGACAAATGTGCCAATGAAAATCGTAAACGTGAATTGTTGGTGAAAATGTTGGACCAAAAAGTTTCAATAAAATATATAAAAACTTTGGGCGGGACGAAGTTCGCCGGGTCTGCTAGTAATATATAATTGCGCATCTGGAGGTTAAGCCCTTTTAATTTGACATCTCATTTCTTGTAATCTAACGAACAGCCCACATTTTTTAATTTTTCGCACAGATTGCAACCCTCTTCGAAAAATAAAACGTCACTGCAAATCGGAAGGTCGTGCCTTTTCATTAGACACCTCATTTTTTTTATTGAATGAACTGTGCGAATCTAATGTACAAAAATTGCCCCTGGCGTATATATATACATAATTTTTAAATAGATGACAAACCGACCCAAACAAAAAATAAAAACTTATTGCGCATGCAGATACCATATCCTTTCACTTTGTACCCCAGTTTTTAGTCCAACAAATGGTGAAGATCTTATAATTTTTAAAAAGTGGCAGTCCTACTCAAAACTTAACACATTATTGAACATTTAAAAGCCGAGCCCGAGATGGTTTCGTACGCCGAAGTGGAAAGCTTCTGACTGCCATTCACCTGGGAGTGGCCAGAAGCGATTCTTGTGCGTACGGTTCAAATCGCAGCTCACAACGTCCGGATATTTATATCCACGTATCCTCTGGGTAGCAACCAAAGGTGAGAAGGCGTAAAACTTCGCGTGCGCTGGGCTTGGGTCCCGCTACGTTAAAACCCCGCCCAATGAAAAAAAACAGACTCGGATGAGACCCCCTTTTTTGATGACGACCACGGCAAACGTATAGAGAGAGGACCATGAATTGAGGGTAGGCACCTGGAATATCCGGAACCTTAATGGGGTACCTTGCCTCTGCCTGGCTGGTTGAAGTCCTCGGTAAGACAAAAGCTGACATCACCGCCATCCAAGAAATGCAATGGACGGAGCAAGGAAAAGTAAGTGCGAAGCATTGCGGCGTCTACTACAGTTCCCACGTAAAGGACCGCAAATTCGGTTGGATTCGTGGTAGGAGAGAGACTCCATCGCCGAGTACTGGCGTTCACCCCGGTGGACGAACGTCTAGCCACATCCGCATCAAAGCAAGATTCTTCACCATCTCGCTCATCTGCGCCCATGCCCCGACGGAAGAGAGGGCCGTGGCGTCCAAGGATCTCTTCTATGAGCGCTTAGAGCATACAAATGAGCGCTTCCCGCTACACGATGTTAAAATCGTGCTCAACGATTTTAATGCCAAGGTGGGAAATCTTCGGCGCCACTGTCAGAAAATTCAGCCTCCACGACGAAACGTCCGATAACGGACTGAGGTTGATCGACTTCGCGGGGGCCCGAAATATGGTAATATGTAGTACTAGGTTCCAGCATTAGAACATCACCAAGCTACATGGTTGTTTCCAGATAGAAAAACGAGAATCCAAATCGACCACGTTGTAATAGACGGAAAGCATGCTTCCAGCGTTTTAGACGTACGTACACTCGGACCACTATCTTGTTGCCGCCAAAATACGCACCCGCCTCTGTCTAGCAAGAAATGTGCGCCCAACAATGCAAGGAAAGCTTAACGTCGAAAAGCTGCAATCACAACAGACGGCCAATTTATTCGCCACTCGACTCACACACCTACTCTCTGAGAGCACTCTTCAACTATCGGACATGAGCGAGCGGTGGAACCACATTTCCCGATCATTAAGTACCGCCGCCAAAGAAGTAGCTGGATTTCAGCGAGCCTGAAAGAACAACTGGTACGATGAGGAATGACAGAAGCCGCAGAAAAAAAGACGCCGCCTATAGGGCCACGCTGCGATGTATTTGCCGCGATAAGAAGAGAGAGACCGAAATACGTGAATGCGAAGAGCTTAAAATGCTAACCGACAGGAAGAACGCCCGAACATTTTACCAGAGGGTTAGGCGACTTGCGGAATGTTTCAAGACCAGGGCGAACTCCTGTAAGAACAACAATGATGATCTAGTGACCGATGTCCAGAATGTACTTAAATTATGGAAAGAACACTTTTCCATCCTACTGGATGGTAGCAGCACCGAAATTAGGGGATAATACGAACCCGAGCCCCAGTCAATAGCGATGGAGTCGAAGTTCCACCGCCTGAATATGACGAGGTACCAATAGCGATAGCGCGCTTGAAACACAACAAAGCTGCTGGACCTGACAGCCTGCCAGCTGAGGTATTAAAGTACGGTGCCGAGGAGTTGATAAGGTGCATGCATCAACTCTTATGCAGAATATGGTCCGGTGAACGCATGCCCGACAACTGGAATTTAAGTGTGCTCTGCCCAATCGACAAGAAAGGCGATCCTGCCATTCGCGCCAACTACCGCGGAATTAGCCTTCTAAGCATAGGTTACAAGGTCTTATCGAGCGTATTGTGCGAAAGACTGAAGCCCACCGTCAACGAGCTGATTGGACCTTATCAGTGTGGCTTTAGGCCTGGAAAATCCACCATAGATCAGGTATTCACAATACGCCAAATCTTGGAAAAGACCCATGAGAATAGGATCGACCCACATCATCTATTTGCCGCTTTCGACAGCACGAAGAGGAGTTATCTTTATGCTGGGATGTCTGAATTTGGTATCCTCGCGAAACTAATACGACTGTGTAAAATGACGTTGAGCAATACCACCAGCTCCGTCAGAATAGGGAAGGACCTCTCCGAGCCGTTTGATACCAAACGAGGTTTCAGACAAGGGGAC
>NW_016157551.1:162332-167585 GCF_001687245.7 Rhagoletis zephyria
TAAATCGAATTTTTATACTGCATATCTCTGAAAGTATTCATGGTACAGTACTGGAACTTCGTATGGAGATACGTATATAGTTGAAATCAAGCCCATACTCATGGAGAAAATTTGGGCTATTTGAAAAGGGGTGTGAGGCCTACAAACCTACCTTTAGCTATCTTTGAATGAATTTTTTTATTCTCCTGTAGGTGTGTTTGTGAGTGAAATCCTCCTAAATGGTTGTACGGATTTTAACGAAACTTTTTATGTATTTGAGTGGGTCTCTGGATGGTTTAGTTTCACAATTTAATCTGACAGTTGGCATTGTATTTGAGTTATTACTAAAAATCTTATTTATGATCCGATTTGGCTAATGTTTTAAATATGTATGCAATACTATTGCAAAAACGTGCTGCCAAGTGGTATGAGTATATCGACGGTCCTGCGTTGCAATTGGCCCAATGGATGTGATTTTCCAATACTATTATGCGTTCAAACTTTTATGGTATTTCGTCTGAAATAAGTATATGTATACTGCATTTCTGTAGAACAATGATTCGCACCCATTTTGAAATTGCCACCTACTATGCTGTAAAGCTTCTAGGACATTCACTATAGAACCGGGTCATTGTTGCCGCCAGGGAGCGAAGAGGAAAAAATTTATTTCACTTTGCGAATAACCGTGCTATGAAATGCCGCACAACTGGAGAATTACAAGAACGGATATAACACTTTCCTTAGGTTATTTAAAGCGGCAAATGACCACCAAACCTTAATCTTAGCAGACAAGAGTGCCAATGAAAATCGTAAACGTGAATTGTTGGTGAAAATGTTGGACCAAAAAGTTTCAATAAAATATATAAAAACTTTGGGCGGGACGAAGTTCGCCGGGTCTGCTAGTAATATATAATTGCGCATCTGGAGGTTAAGCCCTTTTAATTTGACATCTCATTTCTTGTAATCTAACGAACAGCCCACATTTTTTAATTTTTCGCACAGATTGCAACCCTCTTCGAAAAATAAAACGTCACTGCAAATCGGAAGGTCGTGCCTTTTCATTAGACACCTCATTTTTTTTATTGAATGAACTGTGCGAATCTAATGTACAAAAATTGCCCCTGGCGTATATATATACATAATTTTTAAATAGATGACAAACCGACCCAAACAAAAAATAAAAACTTATTGCGCATGCAGATACCATATCCTTTCACTTTGTACCCCAGTTTTTAGTCCAACAAATGGTGAAGATCTTATAATTTTTAAAAAGTGGCAGTCCTACTCAAAACTTAACACATTATTGAACATTTAAAAGCCGAGCCCGAGATGGTTTCGTACGCCGAAGTGGAAAGCTTCTGACTGCCATTCACCTGGGAGTGGCCAGAAGCGATTCTTGTGCGTACCATTCAAATCGCTGCTCGCAACGTCCGGATATTTATATCCACGTATCCTCTGGGTAGCAACCAAAGGTGAGAAGGCGTAAAACTTCGCGTGCGCTGGGCTTGGGTCCCGCTACGTTAAAACCCCGCCCAATGAAAAAAAACAGACTCGGATGAGACCCCCTTTTTTGATGACGACCACGGCAAACGTATAGAGAGAGGACCATGAATTGAGGGTAGGCACCTGGAATATCCGGAACCTTAATGGGGTACCTTGCCTCTGCCTGGCTGGTTGAAGTCCTCGGTAAGACAAAAGCTGACATCACCGCCATCCAAGAAATGCAATGGACGGAGCAAGGAAAAGTAAGTGCGAAGCATTGCGGCGTCTACTACAGTTCCCACGTAAAGGACCGCAAATTCGGTTGGATTCGTGGTAGGAGAGAGACTCCATCGCCGAGTACTGGCGTTCACCCCGGTGGACGAACGTCTAGCCACATCCGCATCAAAGCAAGATTCTTCACCATCTCGCTCATCTGCGCCCATGCCCCGACGGAAGAGAGGGCCGTGGCGTCCAAGGATCTCTTCTATGAGCGCTTAGAGCATACAAATGAGCGCTTCCCGCTACACGATGTTAAAATCGTGCTCAACGATTTTAATGCCAAGGTGGGAAATCTTCGGCGCCACTGTCAGAAAATTCAGCCTCCACGACGAAACGTCCGATAACGGACTGAGGTTGATCGACTTCGCGGGGGCCCGAAATATGGTAATATGTAGTACTAGGTTCCAGCATTAGAACATCACCAAGCTACATGGTTGTTTCCAGATAGAAAAACGAGAATCCAAATCGACCACGTTGTAATAGACGGAAAGCATGCTTCCAGCGTTTTAGACGTACGTACACTCGGACCACTATCTTGTTGCCGCCAAAATACGCACCCGCCTCTGTCTAGCAAGAAATGTGCGCCCAACAATGCAAGGAAAGCTTAACGTCGAAAAGCTGCAATCACAACAGACGGCCAATTTATTCGCCACTCGACTCACACACCTACTCTCTGAGAGCACTCTTCAACTATCGGACATGAGCGAGCGGTGGAACCACATTTCCCGATCATTAAGTACCGCCGCCAAAGAAGTAGCTGGATTTCAGCGAGCCTGAAAGAACAACTGGTACGATGAGGAATGACAGAAGCCGCAGAAAAAAAGACGCCGCCTATAGGGCCACGCTGCGATCGGGCGCAACGCGAGCTATGTGGGACCGTTATAGGGAACTCAAGAAGGAAGTGAGACGTATTTGCCGCGATAAGAAGAGAGAGACCGAAATACGTGAATGCGAAGAGCTTAAAATGCTAACCGACAGGAAGAACGCCCGAACATTTTACCAGAGGGTTAGGCGACTTGCGGAATGTTTCAAGACCAGGGCGAACTCCTGTAAGAACAACAATGATGATCTAGTGACCGATGTCCAGAATGTACTTAAATTATGGAAAGAACACTTTTCCATCCTACTGGATGGTAGCAGCACCGAAATTAGGGGATAATACGAACCCGAGCCCCAGTCAATAGCGATGGAGTCGAAGTTCCACCGCCTGAATATGACGAGGTACCAATAGCGATAGCGCGCTTGAAACACAACAAAGCTGCTGGACCTGACAGCCTGCCAGCTGAGGTATTAAAGTACGGTGCCGAGGAGTTGATAAGGTGCATGCATCAACTCTTATGCAGAATATGGTCCGGTGAACGCATGCCCGACAACTGGAATTTAAGTGTGCTCTGCCCAATCGACAAGAAAGGCGATCCTGCCATTCGCGCCAACTACCGCGGAATTAGCCTTCTAAGCATAGGTTACAAGGTCTTATCGAGCGTATTGTGCGAAAGACTGAATCCCACCGTCAACGAGCTGATTGGACCTTATCAGTGTGGCTTTAGGCCTGGAAAATCCACCATAGATCAGGTATTCACAATACGCCAAATCTTGGAAAAGACCCATGAGAATAGGATCGACCCACATCATCTATTTGCCGCTTTCGACAGCACGAAGAGGAGTTATCTTTATGCTGGGATGTCTGAATTTGGTATCCTCGCGAAACTAATACGACTGTGTAAAATGACGTTGAGCAATACCACCAGCTCCATCAGAATAGGGAAGGACCCCCCCGAGCCGTTTGATACCAAACGAGGTTTCAGACAAGGTGACTCCCGCTCGTGTGATTTCTTTAATCTGATGTTGGATAAGATAATAAGAGCCGCAGAACTGAACCGCTCAGGCACAATACTTTACAAGAGCGTACAATTGTTGGCGCATGCCGACAACATCTGTATTATTGATAATAACAAGGGCTACGTCTGAACTGCCTTCTCGGAATTGGATAGAGAACCATAGCGAATGGGTCTAGTGGTGAAGGAGGACAAAACGAAGTATCTCCTGTCACCACACAAACAGTCAAAGCATACGCGTCCTGGCACCCACGTCACTGTTGACAGTTACAAAGTAGACAACTTCGTTTATTTGGGAACCAGCATTAACACCAATAATAATGTCAGCCTTGAAATCCAACGGAGAATCACTCTTGCCAACAAGTGCTACTTTGGGCTGAGTAGGCAATTGAGAAGTAAAGTCCTCTCTCGTCGTACAAAGATCACACTCTATAAGTCACTCATCATGCCTGTGCTGATGTATGGCGCGGAGGCATGGACAATGAAAACATCTGATGAAGCGGCTCTTGGAGTTTTCGAGAGAACGATTCTGCGAAAGATTTACGGACCTTTACGCGTTGACGATGGCGAATACCGCAGACGACTTAACGATGAGCTGTATTNCTGGAGGTGTTTATTGCAGAGGACTGGAACTTGGCACCGAGATGTGTATACAAAATTAATTCCATACTCATAGAGAAGAATTTGTGTTATTCGAAAAGGGGACATGGTTCCTGCCGTACAAATTTACTGTTTTATACTGCTTATCTCTAGAGGTGTTCATGGTAGAGTACTGAGACTTGGCACTGGGGTATGTATAATCAATTCTAAATTCATGGAAGAAGATTAGGGTTGTAAGAAAAATGGGCGTGGCACTTCCAGTACAAATTTACTTTTTCTTGCCACATATCCCTGGAAGTATTCGTGGATGACAGAATAAATTTTATTAAACGGAAAAGGGAGAGCCGGGTTCGACCTTATAATCTAAAGCTCTCTTGAGGCATTTGCTACAGTAATGAGAAGTGGTATTTTATCAAGGCCAGGTTACTAAATTTGAGTTGGAAATATTAGAACCCGCCGTGGCACCTCCAAGAAGGTTTCACGTTCACGCGTCGTATACCTGGAAACCTTTTAAGGTAAACTTAGAGGGAGGAGAGAGGAGATTTTATAATTTCATAGTTTTAAACGGCCTAAATACCTTAACTCGCTTAGAAAATAACGAACTATAACGAAATGGGCACAGAAATAAAATCTAACATCATTAAATTATTTTTCCTATTTGTATAAAATCGCGGGGTGAAACCCGCGGGTATAAGCTAGTATATGTATAAATGATGCAAGCGTGCTTCGCGTAACTACATCCATTCGTACATATGTACATATGTTTGTATGGATATATTTGTGATGAAGCAAACGGGCTTCGTTGATGTACTGATGGGCATATGTATGTACTTATGGACAGCAATGTTTTCATGTATGTACATATGAGTAGTCCACTTGCAAAGTGTGCTATGTAAAATTTGTTCGATTTTCAGTTTTTGGTGGATTACGTACCTGTATTTAAAGTAGTTTCATGTCCACTAACAAATAGCATCAAATGTTAACTCTTCTTCCAAAAGTCGCTACCATACTTATTTATAAACTTTCAAAAGTATCCATCTTATGATGAACTTAGAAAACTGCTTTAGGTCGTATAGAC
>NW_016157551.1:167605-172613 GCF_001687245.7 Rhagoletis zephyria
GTTACTTGTTGTCGTAGTAATTTTTTCAAATTTATGGCTTTCTATTATAAAATCACATAACGCTGTTTGCAAGTGGACTACTCATATGTTTGAATGGTTGTATATATATTTATAGGTATGTACATATGTTTGTGTATGTACATATGTTTGTGTACATGTATATATGCACATATGTAGTACAAACGAAACAAATGTAATAAGCGGCTCGTTGATATAAATGCGAACTGTACTGATTGTCAAAAATTATGTGTTTGTTGTGCATTTATTCAAGTTTGTCATTGTGCGTGTAATTTTCTAGAGTAGTTTTGTGCTCTCGCTATCTCCTTGTATTAACTCGTCCTTCGTTGGTATACTCTGATAAACATATGTGAGGATAATAGCAAGGCCAACTTATATAAGGTAGTGTTACAGGAGCAGTTGAAATTTTCGTAAAAATGAGATTTTACAATGAGACTGCTCGCAAAATTGCAATGTTTGTAGACAAAACGTCACACTTCATTGCGGATTGATTTGAACCAACGTTTTGGGCTTGCATTATGTCAAGAGGATGTGTTTGTTATAATTCATTCTGTCATTTACTACCATTATGCGTAGGCCAATTCATGAAATCATTTCATGCGTTTGAGTAGAAACTGAATGAATGAACACCATTTCATGATTTCAATTAACGCGAAATAGCGTTTATGCACTTAGTTTTTACTCCGGTGGATGAAATGATTTCGTGAATTGGATTACGCATACATGTGATACTTATGCTTTTAATTTATAAGGTAATTTTATGTTTTTATACTCTTGCTACCACATGAATATATGAATTCGTGATAAGAATATATGAATTCGCCTTGGAAGATAGAAAGCGAGTAAGAATAAATGCCGAACAAAGGAATTTGTCTTCTTTCAACTTAAATAAATGCATTTTGCAAACAAAAGTGCGTACGTTACTTAGTACCTTGGTAATGGCGAATTTGTATGGATCTATTGATTGCATTATAAACATTTTCATTTATTTGTTAAACATACAATTACTTCACTTTACTTACTTACTTTTTTTACTTGAATCGTTTTATCGATACCTACTTAGTTTCGAAATAAAAGTATCTACTTGTATCGAATCGATTTGAGGAAGTGGCATATCTTTCGGTCATATATTTTCTATGGAAAATAATTGCTTCGCTTTTATGAAAAAAAAATTGATCTAGGCAATGGCACCGCCAAAATCTAAAGAGGGGATATATTTTTACAAAGTTTATGCAATGCTTTGTAGCCGTAACGTTTTGTGGGAACCTTTCAAAGGTTTAGTTTTATGTCTAAGTAATCATATTACTTCTAATGTTACTAATGATCAAATAAACATATCGATACCTCAACTGAAAATATATTGAAAATATTTGAGATACTGCGCTTTGAATCGGCAGCTGAGATAGGGCGTTTTTGTACCGAGTTCTGAAAGAGGGGGGTCTTGAAAAGTTTTCTGATATAAGGCGTTTTTCAATCAAATTCTGGAGTAGGGTGCTTTTGAAAAGTTTTCTCAGATAGGGCGCTTTCAATCTGGCTGCCGGAAGGTATGTCACAGATAACGCCTGAAAATTACCTTCGCCTTGTTGCATATAAAAGGCTGAAAAGTTATCGATATAAGTAGGTATCGATACATTCGGTTCACTCATATAAGTAGTATCGAAATAGGGATTTGAGTAAACTCATTTGAGTAGGTATCGATACTTTGATGGTATCGGAACGTCCCTAGGTGTTACCGGAAAATGAATAAATAAATTATATGTATATCAGAAAATTAATAAGATGAAATGAAATTATTGTTTGATTTCCAACCAAACCTACGTAGGTAATTCAATCGCCTAATGGTTTGCCGAACCGTAAACATATGTTTACACATCCAATTTGATGAGTAGGTATCTGTTACTCACACATTTTTTCACTTCTATCATGTGTACGGTGTTACACACGCATTTTTTTTTCTTATTTAGTTAAAGATAGGGCTCATTTTACAAGCAAAATTGGAAGCTTTTCAACGTGTTATTGTCCCATAGATACAATTTTCTTTTTAACTTATATAAACTATGAAGATAAGCATTACTTAGAAAAATAAAAAACGCATGGCATTAGAGCCGTTTTTCGAGAGCTTAGCCGCGAAAAAACCTCAACATCTTGGCGCAGTTCTAAGATCGAGCTCGATTTCTACGCAGAAAATTACTTCAGAAACGACCTACAGTTGCACATCATCAGAAACTTTTAAATTCTTTTCTTTCTTCTTTCTTTGAATTACATGTCACATCGCAAGACTACTGAAGTCATGCTGCTTAATGCATAAAACACACTAAAAGCAATTTAAAAAGCTAATTCTAATATTATCGCTACAAGTACACATATCGCACAAGTAACGTAACAGTCTTTTCTGTAACGTACCAGTCCGACTGTTTTTTACAAATATTGACCTCAAAATTAATTTTATCAGTTCAATTAGTACATAGCTCTTGAGTTCCATCCTTAAGCTAAGAAACTATGTACCAACTTTTTAAAATATTTTATTATGAGAGCAGCCTTTTTCAATTATATAAAGCAAGTTTAAAAAGTACTTCCAAAAATCGTAATGCAACAGTCCGCTGTTGAAACATTCATAACTCCTAACAACAGGAGTTACAATATATTTTTAACCGACTTCAAACAAAGGACGAGGTTATCAATTCGTCGGAATATATATTTTTTTTGTTTTTAGGCATGTTACCGCATAACTTTGGACCACGTTAACCGATTTCGATAGTTCTTTTTTCATCGGAAACGTGGTACCTCAAGGGAGGTCCCATACTAGTTTTGTTTAGATCCGATAATTGGATCGTGAAAAAATTAACGATAATCTGTTTTTGTTATTTTATGGCCTTATAACAATAATATATTCAAACATTTTTATTGAGCTCGATGCCGTTTTTAATGAAAAACTTTTTGTGGAAAAGCATCAATAATTTGAAACAAGTAATTTTTAGCAAAAAAAAACGACTTCAATTCTCATATAAAAAAATATATATATGTATCTCATGATCCACTGATCGGATCTTAACCAAAATGGTGGCTTCCAGCCCAATCGGATCAGAATCTTGCTATTTAAAAAAAAAAGCCCCCCGTTTTTTATAAGCATTTGAATTATTGGGATAATGGGTGGAGAGGGTCTCAGAGATGCTTAGCTCCCGGGTGGTTTCTTTAAAAGGTTTGCCTGGAATGAATAGCTTGTAATTAGTTTTCTTATTCGCCAATCTCGACTTTTCCTAGTTCCAGGAAGTCATAGCCATAAGCTATCAAATCCATTTTGTTGTTCGATTCCATGCCCTATATGCGTTTCGTATTTTGTGGCAGATAACCGCACATTTTCAACTAATATTGCATGACAAGTTCCACTCCTCAATAGATATCAACTTCGCCTTGAATAGATTTTATTTGATTTGTAAACTTGGCTGTCAACTTTTTCTCATTCCATTTTATCTTTATTTCGCTGCGTGCTAATTTTGACACTTACACTTTTCTAAGGAAGGGTAAAAAAAATATCTAGTTTTTTTTACCATATCTTTGACAAATAATATTCGATAGCTACATAATTCTTACCTCATTAAAGGTCAGATCCACGATAGAGATTGCGCCCATCGCGATACCGCGAACCGAGCTGCCGCGAATAATAAGGCTAAAAAAAGAGCTAAAAAAGTCGTTTTGGCTAAAACTGGTAGCTAAAATTTTTTAATTACATATACACGCAAATATTATCAAAAATTAATGGTATAGAAAAACAATAAACCCCGGTAAAAGCTAATATTTTATCCAACCAAAAACATTTTCGGATGGAGCTTGCTGGCTACATCATGTGATTGTACCATCAAGCTCGAAGCATAACTTACCAGCATGCTGGTACAATATTTGTTTTTTTACAAATGAGGTCCAGGAAAGATCGAAAAGTTTAGAGCCGAAATTTCATAATTTTTCTACCATTTTGTTAAACATTGTTTTTTTTTTTTAATTCACAACTGCAATATCGTGAACTTAATCTTCCACAAACACGGCTTTGACTCATATAGTGCAAGAAATTTCCGCCAAAATACTTTTTACCTAGAAAATTGAGCTAATTTCACCACTCACGACACCATGCCGGTACAATCATAAAATTTTCAAATAGTTTTTGAAGTCGCACCAGCAGCTGGTATAATCACACCACAAGAACATACACGGTCAATCGACTTAATGCGCCATTTATCAAATAAAAGGCGGTATTGTCACTTGCGAAGTGAATGAATTTGGCGAAGCGAACGGTTTGGCGAAGCTAATGGATTGGCGAACGCAACTTAAATATGCATTAAGAGTGTTCGCTTTTACCTGCTTGTGGAAGTTCTTCGCATCGCGCACACTTTTAATACCTTCTCTGCCTTTTAATTCGCTTCGCCAAACCGTTCGCTTCGCCAAAATCATTCGCTTCGCAAGTGATAATACCACCCTAAGCATATTAAGGGCCGTAAACTTATCTATTTTAAACTATAGTTAAATCGTTAATAGATAAGTTAACAGCCCTAACACTTTTATAATATGTATGTATAAAAACGTAAGGAGCATACAATACATATATGAATATATATCAGTCTTTCTTAGTTTAAAAATTCATCTCTTACATAAATGAAAAAAAAAAATTAGATCAAATTAAGAATAGGGTGTTTCCTGCGTTGCGGACGTTCCGTTTGGAAACACTTTTTCATTATAAAAACTATAGTAGGCTCTTAATGAACACACATTTTTTTTGAAGTGAAACTTCTTAGTCGAGTTCGGAGATGGTTGCGTTAAATATTTAACACCAAGCCATAAACTCTGTATCGTTCGTTCAATTTTTAAAAATGAGGTGTCACATGAAAGGCCTTGTCCTTCGGGTGTACACCATAGCCTTAGTTCCATGAAAGGAGTTGCCACATGTTAGAAAATCGAATTCAAAATTTCTCTGCCGCAGAGGGTTGCGTTAAATATTTAA
>NW_016157551.1:175970-202506 GCF_001687245.7 Rhagoletis zephyria
TAAGGATAAAGATAAAGATAAAGATAAAGATAAAGATAAAGATAAAGATAAAGATAAAGATAAAGATAAAGATAAAGATAAAGATAAAGATAAGGATAAAGATAAAGATAAAGATGAAGATGAAGATGAAGATGAAGATGAGATAAAGATGAAGATGAAGATGAAGATGAAGATGAAGATTTGGATTTAAATGGGCCATATATTAGTACCAAATTAAAAAAAAAAAAATTGCATATTCTAACAAAAGAACCGTATACTCAATCTTGTGAGTAACAGTACCTACTAGAGGCGGCGGCGACGGCGGCGCGTCTGTAAACGCCGGCGCTACTGCCCATAAGAGCCATGAGGCTACTATCTTATCATGTCATCTCGTCAGCGTTAGGCATTCGCCTTGTCAATTCAGATTATAATTCTACTCATTTCATTATTAAATTAGTTTTAAATTTAAATATTGTTACTTCCTACTTGAATTAAAATT
This sequence comes from Rhagoletis zephyria, assembly GCF_001687245.7. NCBI lineage: Eukaryota > Metazoa > Arthropoda > Insecta > Diptera > Tephritidae > Rhagoletis > Rhagoletis zephyria. The sequence continues at coordinate 176,449 of NW_016157551.1, forward strand.
TTTCCTGGCGCTGATGGATGGGCGAACAGAAGAGGGTCTAACGCAAAGAAAGTTACTTGTAAAAATTGGGCCAACACCATCTCAAGTGACAGTTAATGCATGGTCGGGCATACCACAGGTCACGCATTGTGGACCACTCTTGTTTATTCTATTTATAAACGACTTGCCTAACTGTTTTAATTTTGCAAACTGCCTGATGTTTGCAGATGATGTTAAACTTTTTTCAGTTGTGCGTGATCTCTCAGATTGTAATCGTCTTTAGCTCGATCTAGATGGATTTCAGCAGTGGTGTACATTAAACTGTTTGAACCCAAATGTAGGTAGATGTTGTGTAGTTACGTTCTCGAGGCAGTCTAGTAGTGACATATTGACTATAAATTAGATGGTTGCGTTATAAAGCGGAGCACTGAAATAAAAGATTTGGGCATTATTTTTGACTCCAAACTCGCGTTTACAAAACACGTTGACTATATTGTATCTAAATCGTTCTCAATGATAGGCTTTATTAAGCGCAATACTCAAGAGTGCAGAGATCCCGTAACTTTAAAATCCTTTAGTAAGAAGCCGTATGTAATACTGTTCTATAATATGGATATTATGAAGTGGACTCGATCAAAATAGAAAGAGTTCAAAAGATTTTCACCAAATTCGCTATTTGCAAGTTGCCCTGGCAAGTTATGTTCCTTCCTATATTGGCAGACGGAAATTCCTGGGTCCCCAGTCTTTGAAGGAAAGAAGAGATTACTTCTTCATTATATTTATTTATAAAATAATCAATGGGCACACAAATTGCGCTTATTTAACAAATTTGCTCATATTATATAATCCCCCGCGTAATTTAAGAAACAAAAGGCTATTGGTTGGTGCTCTGCATACCACGAATTATGCCAAAAATGAACCAATTGCTAGATGCATTGAATTGTGCAATACATATTCTAGTGTTATCGATTTTAACTTAAGTATTGATAGATTTAAGAGTAATTTGTTTACAATATTCAACTAGAGTCTTCACTAGTCTGTAAGAAACTAGTGCTGTAGACTGAAATTAATAAATAAATAAAGAAATATACATACATACATGGTTCTCTATGTTCTCTATAGATCTGTATGTACTATTTAAATTTAAAGAAATTAAAAAAAATTAAAAAGTTAAGTTATTGGAGTAATTTGTTTCGCTATTAATAAATTTCTATAATAACCTTACCTACCGTTATGTTAAATTACGGGGTTGTTACGATTTTTTGCGGGTTATAGATTGAAAACTAGGGTGGTCTACTATTTTCCAACAGTTTTACCCATCAACTCCCAGCAGAACAGGCCTTTTTGACCCACTGTTTAAAAAATGACTTATAGATGGAAAAAAATTCCACTAAAATATTAAGTGCCAAATTTCTCTAAGGATAACCGAAAGTAATGAAAAATAGTACTAATTTCCATCAAGAAGGGGGAACTTTAACCCTGTGTAGAAAACATTGCGATGCGATGGAGCAAAACCTTTCTGGGGTTTGCCCACCACTTGTGAATGCTAACATAGTTTTCACAAAGCCATCTAGAACTTGTATACGTCTGTGGGACCCCGGAATAAAATAACTTACTTATTTAAAATCTGTTTAAAAAATATTCAACTCTTTATTAAAAAAAAATACACAAGAACATCAATTTGTTTTTGTTTTATTTCCAATAATCGAGGAGTTAGATGCAATAAGGGCACTTCTGTTAAAACTGCTTTCTGAGATATTATCGTCAAAGTCTTTTGGTGTGTGACAACTTTTTTGTTGTTGTAGTAATTTGTAAAAACGGAATATTGTTGTGGTATTGAAAAAAAATGTTATATATTCTGTAGTAGTAGTTCCTTCAAGCGACGCATTTCATGAAAATTTTGTACAAAATTCCTTAGGCGCCGAACGCCGCCGCCGCCGCGCCGATATTTTCGTAACTCGGCGGCGGCGCGTGAGTAATGATAAAAACATACATAGAACAATATGAACCAAAGTTATTTGAAGCGTTCGGACGTTGCGATTTTCAAAATACTTACAACCGATAATCCTACAGCTTTCCCAAAAAAATTTTATGCGACTGGCAAGAGTAACCAAAGCTAGCATTTATGTTAAAATTTTGACAAATAAAGTAAACGTTACGACTCAATTATGAAGGATTTCTGGAAGGTATGGTTTTGTCGAAAAAAAAGTGTAGTTGGAAAGCAGCAAATATCTTGAAATGGAATGGACCAATTAGTCCAATATTTTGGTGGATGAAAGACAAAATATGTAGTTATCGATTGGCATCTATAAACTTTGTCCAGGAAAAAATTCTGTTTTTTGGTCTTGGTTGACACTTTTCAGGAAACACCCATATACAACCTTTTCGTGCCAAGTATGAATAAATTGTCCAAAAGGCTAAAAAACGGGCTAAGGGCAATTTTAAATTTATGTAGCCAAAAAAACGATGTGGTAGCTAAATCTAGCCAACAAATGGGCTAAAACGGCAACACTAACCGCTAATCCGCTCTTTGTGAATTTGACAGAATCAGCTGTGTGCGTGATGTCATCTTGGTGCAATTGTTGATTGAGGAAAACGAAATAACGATTTAACTGGGTACGGTTTAGTTATTTGCACAATGATTTCAGGCTATTGTGTCCGAATGGGTAACCCGATCCAAAAAATTATAAACACACTTGTAGTCAAGGGTCTACACTTTTTTGTAAAAATTAATTTGGTAATTTGCGGTCACTAATTTATTAATGAATGCGGTCTGACAAATGTACTTGTTTGTGAATTCCGGAGTTAGTTCTCGCAAATATACTGTGGATGGCGGAGGCGGAGTTATATGTGCCAAAAACCATGGCACAGGAGCCGAGATTTGGGCTCCAACTAAACACTTCGAACTTATTTATTTGTGCGTTAATATTTCTGCGTATGTAGTTTTACACAATTATTGAAATATTACAAGGCTAAATGAAGTAAGGCAAGCGTGCGATATAAGTAAGTTTTTTCTGTACATATCTACATACATATGTACATATAACCTCAAGCATTTTTCCAACATCCGTATGCGCTGAAAATCGTACTTACCTAAAGGGCTACATGCCCAAAATCACTGATACGTGTTCCTAATTAATTAAACTTTGTATATTTATTAATTTCTGCCAAATTGGACTATTTAANATGTAGGTTTCCCATAATCCAAGGTAGGTTGGTATTGAAAATGGGTGAAATCGGACTGTAACCACGCCCACTTCCCATATAACGGTAATTTCCAAAAATACGAATTCTTCGATAAATCAACAAATATTAAAGCTAATTTATTCAAAATTGATGTTTGCAACAATTCTTTACCAAGAAATACGTTTATGATAAAATTTTGAAAAATGGGCGTGGCACCGCCTACTTATGATCACATATATGTATATCGGTAACCGTTCTACCAATTTGTACCAAACTGGGTGTGGTTATTGTGCTTTCCACATTGATTATTATTGAATTCGGACTAAAATTACGGCCGCTTTTCATATAACAGTAAATTTCAGAAATGCTTGAAACTTCAATATTTCGAAATTTAAGGACGCTAATTTACTCAAAATGGATACACCCCGTTTTACTATGTAGCGGTAGGTTTCGGAAAGGTGAAAAAACATATATTTAATATTTGCGCCGGGTATTTAATGTTCGGCTCCGCCCGAACTTAGACTTTCTTACTTGTTTCCTATGCGTTTTGGCATTTCTGTCTCGCAATTGCACAAAGATGACGTCACGCAAAAATTGCGCTCAAAAATCCTCTCTCATGGGCGCAGTCTTGTATTCCATCATTCTTGGGTCAGACCCATTGTACAATTATTCACAGGTGTTGTCTTCCCAGAGAGTTTTACTTCACATCGAAATTCGTGCTCCCTTATTTTCATTTTGACGCAGTTCAATGTTGACTATATTTAACCGAATATTTTTTTCTTGTTATGTATGTTATGTATGTTACCGTTGTGTCTCAAAGGTGGTCCCATACTAATCTGGTTAAGATCCAATCGGTGGATCATGAGATATATATATATATATATATATATTTTTATATGAGAATTGAAGTCGGTTTTTTTTTGGTAAAACATTACTTGTACTTTTATTAGGCCTTGCTTTTGGTTTTCCCTGAATTTAATTTTTCAAACAAAAAGAAAAAACGTTTGAAATAAGGTGAGCAATAAAAATTTTAAATTTGTTTAGTAAGAAAATGTTTATTTTTGCGCAAATTAAATAAGTTCTCTGCAAGAAGGCTTGTTTAAAAAAATACGTGTACCATTTCATTTTCAGAGTATTCTGCATTGTAGAGAAATTTTAAAGAATTCATTAAGATTTAATTCGATTTTTTGCCGAATTTTCTAAAATGAAATAAATTACACACACTTCCATTCGTTTACGAAATTTCGGAAGAAAATCTGTAAAGCAACGAAAATAATGGTGCTATGTGAAGAATATCTTTCAGAATTTTCTTTATTTTTCGTACAGAAATTTCTTTACGAGTTCGTGTCAACCACTTCATATAATTTTCTTTGAAAAAAAAATCGTTACAGAAATGAGATACTCCTAACAATTTCCTTAAGATTTCGGGAACTTTGGTTTGCAGGGCATATATGAAGTATGGAAATATCCATTTTCCCTTGCAGTAAATCGTTTAGTGTGGGCAACAATGATGTTTTTTAAATAAGGCAGATTGGAATATACGCTCTCTGCGAAGACAATACCTGTAATAAAAGTACCATGGGTCAGATCTACATATGTATAACTTTTTAATTATTTCAGCATCGATTCTCTTTATAGCAAGACCAAGGCGAATTTGTACAAGGTGGTGTTGATGGCGAATTTACATTTTCGCCGCGGTACTTCCTAATGTCAAAATGGCGGATTCATTTTACAACAAACACATCATTTTGACATTAAGAAGTATATATTCGCCTTGAGCAAGACGTTGAACATTTCTGCTGCAAATCCCTATTGAAGGATCCTGCTCTTTGACTTTGAATAGCAAAAGAAGGAGGGCGTACTAGACAGTTTTAGAACAAAAGTTTTTAGTCAAGCATTTAATGAATATCCCCAAATATTGCCCGACAAGTAAACCTCCTAACTTTTAACGAAGTCCTCATAACTTGTAAGCTAATTGATATTCATATATCGTCGTTTAAAGTGCAAAACCGCGTATGTGAAGTTTTAGAAATTATTTTCTTGTGCGTAAAAACACTCATATTTCAAAATGGTTCTGTTTTTATAAAGCAATCGCATTTCTGGCTAGTATATTTCAGGACGAACGGATAAGGATTGAGCCAAGAGCTTGTGTGAGCAAATCCAATTTTTGGCAGCCAATGTCAGTTACGCGATTTTGCAGAATGACAATATGCGGTTTTGTACTTTAAACGACGATATGAAGCTTTCCCAACAACTTTTTAAGATATTCCTCTATAATGGTGNAGAGCTTGTGTGAGCAAATCCAATTTTTGGCAGCCAATGTCAGTTATGCGATTTTGCAGAATGACAATATGCGGTTTTGTACTTTAAACGACGATATGAAGCTTTCCCAACAACTTTTTAAGATATTCCTCTATAATGGTATATTAAAGAAAATAGATTTGAAACCATAACTTTGTCATTTAAAAAGTCACCACCTTAATTTTTGAAACAAATTTAAAAATTCGGCCATTTTGTTCGCCACAAATATTAGGAAGTGTAATTTAACTTACATACTTTATTTAGAGGAGTTTGAAATATATTTTGTAAAAATTTTAAACGAGCAATACAAAAATATCTGAGATATAACGAGTTTATTTACAAACTTGGCCGCTGTGAAAAATCATGTTTTTTGGATGTTAAGACATGAATGCATCAGTAAAAGCTTGATAAAAATCAACTGTAAATGTATTTTTGTGGAAGTTATCGACCAGAATTCATTTTAGCTGGCTACTTTGACCTTATCACCTCTTGTGATTTTTTGGTGGCCTATGCAGCTTGACACTCAAAATCAGATTCACTTCAAAAAACAATCATGATTGGTAGTAAATGATTCGCTGCTTTTACAAAAGACAGTGCTGTCATGTGGGGTGTAGCGAATGTGCGAATGGATTCACTAGATGAGCCACTCACTGCAGCACACTGACTGGTATGTAAATTTGGGGTGGTCCAAAAATTCATGTGAAAAAGTAAAGTCGGAATTGTAGTGCTACCACCCCCTAGGATTGTTCTATATCGAAAAAAGTATACCCCTATTTTTTTATTTTGAATTCAAAAAATATTTAGGGTAGGGTATTTTATATGGGGACAAAACAACTTTTTGCAGAAATAAATATTTTCTGATTTCAAAATATGGGTATACTTTTTTCGATATAAAATAATCTTAGGGGGTGAGAGCATTACAATTCCGACTTTACTGTTTCTGGACCATTCTAATGTACATACATATGTATATATGATAGATGCCCGTTGCAATACATATTCCATTCACTTGTTGAATTTGGTTGTATTTACCCTGCAGTGAAAAGCCAAACCAGTTAGAAAAAATACTAGTTCATTAACTAGTATGTGCCTACCAGTTCGACAATTTCGAAGAACTTAGGCGATCAGCGACATCTGCCTTTGAATTGTCAAAGCCAAAAATAAAACGCAATTAATTGCTTTTCTTACAAATGTCGGCTGTGGCGTCACGTGAAGACTACTGGTTCTGGTTCTGAAATCGCAGGTTCGAGGCCGCTTGGAGGTGGTTAAGAATTTTAAAGTTAAATAAATGTAAGTAAAAATAATTTATTCAATTTATATAAATAAATAACAAATTTGAAAATCTAATTGCATTGCAAAAAAACATTTAGTAAGAAATGCTATTGCTATAAAAACAAAGAAATTTAACAAAAATATTTTTTTTATTAAATTTAAAAATAACAATAAACAGCATAAACAAAAAAATAAATTTATAAAAAATAAAAATAAAATAAAAAAAAAAAAATAAAAAAATTTTACCTGCGCCAGGATTTGAACCTGGGACCTCAGGCTTACCACGCGAGTGCTCTTCTCTGTCGGCCATTGTGACTGCTGGAGCGTCGCGAGCAAAAAGGCACACTTATGCTTTTCACGGGGCATGAATTGGCAGACTATCTCATCAACTGGTATGATGCTACTAGTATTTATACTAGTAGATGCTGATGCATAGCCTGACAATTGACATCTCGTAGGACATCGCAATGTTAAAAATACCAGTCGCTAACATTGAAAAAGGATAGAACGTGAACTAGTTCGGCTGAAACGCAAACCGGTAGAATTCTAGTTTACAACTAGTAGCTTTCCCTGCAGGGTACATACACATGTACGTAGTATGAAAATATATACTCTTATCAAACAGTGCAACACGCTTTCAATGGTGCAACCGTCTCAAAGACTTGGCGTGAAGTGAAATTCAATACTACAGTTCAAGTATTGGCCAATACAATAGCACCCCCATTTCAAAGTCATATTGTTTGCCACTCATGTTTATTTATTTATTTTCAATTAAAATACAGTTCATTCTCTCACAAAACTCACATAAACTCAAGTTTAAAACTTTTTAAAAGACCGCAAAAAAGTGCAACAAATTTTCACCCATATTTCAAACTTTTTTCTCAGAAGCGGTAGAATTTTTTTTGATACACAGTTGTATAGCCCATTCAATTTTAGTCTAATAATGTGCAAGTTTCAAGTGGCTAAAAATTACAGTTGATTTTTTAGAATTTTTTTCGCCGAGGATGTTGCGGGTTTCTGCCATATAAAAATAAATTGTGTTTAGTCGTTATCTGGAAGCAAATGAGACAAACAAAATTCTAAAAAATCAACGGTAATCTTGCACATTATTATTGGACAAAATTGAATGCGCTATAAAACTGTGTACTCAAAAAAATTCTAGAGCTTCTGAGAAAAAAGTTTGAAATTTAAGGGAAAGTTTGTTGCACTTTTTTGCGGTCTTTTAAAAAGTTTAAAACATTGGTTTATACGGGTTTTGTTGGAAAATGAACTGTATTTTAATTGAAAATTCTTAAAAACAAATAATTAAACATAAGTGGCAAACAATATCGCTTTGAAAGAGGGGTGCTATAGATATGTCCAATACAGTATGTTGGAAATTAAGGAAAATAGAATCATTGCATATATCATGGTGAAATACCTATTAAAAATTTGAAATATCACAAAAAAACGCTGAGGCACATAAACTTAATTTTGGGTCGTACATTACGGATCTGTATACCGTTTTTCTAGATTAGGTCATTTTCCCAACTTGCAACTTAAACTTGTTCTTGCAAAAAATATCAAGCTACTAACGAGGAAAAGCGATGGATAAATAAAGTTGTGAGAGCTTAAATTAAAAATGCGCAATGATTATTTCATGAAATATGACCAGAAGAATGTTACTCTTACGTAATTTGACCAACCGTACTTCTTTCGGGAGTACAGTACTTCTTTTTGGGCAGTCAAATGTACTTCATTGGAATATTTTATGCTACCCTTTAAGTTTAGTTTTCTTTAATAGGACCAAAAAATTGTAAAAGGTGGGACTTCACTTCCTTAGCTAACACATTTCATTGTAAAGCTTAGTTTTCAGCTCTTACGGTCACGAAAAAAATTGTCATTATTTCGGGTATGTGACCAAGGAATTTTGACTTCTGATATTTCACAGCCTGTTGCCTCCTTCTTTCCTCAAGAAAGCGGGCATATATTTCTGGTGCAAACATAGGTTACCTTGTGCTCTTTTTTCACAAAAAAAACTTTAGACACCGTAGTAGAAAGCGTAGCAGATTTCTTAAGAACTTCGTACTGCCTGAAGGAAATTTTACATAAGAAAATTTCTTAGCCAATTCTTGCACGTCATTTTATATGGAGTTTTTGCTTTACTTCAGAGCTTGCCCTTTTTGGCATGTGTATATTTTTTATTAAAAAAAAAAATTGTAAAAGCTATACCTAATAAATTATTTAAAGGTAGAAAAGGCAAAAAAGGCAAATATCTTAAAAAAGGCAAATATCTTAAAAAAGGCAAAAAAAGGCAACATCAAATGTGTATATATGGAATCAGGGAAAGCTAAATCGTGGACATTCTTAATCGAATATACTCTACCTCTTTAGCAGAAAAAAGGCAATAACTAGGAATAACTATGCAAAAAAAATTTTCCGATAANGACATTCTTAATCGAATATACTCTATCTCTTTAGCAGAAAAAAGGCAATAACTAGGAATAACTATGCAAAAAAAATTTTCCGATAGGTGGCACAGGAGCCGAGATATTTGGAACACTTATTTATGGTCCGATATATTACATAAATGTAAAGAAATAACTCCACAAAAAATTAAGTCGTTAGGTGGCACGGGGATCGATTTTCTTATCAACCACTAATAACAGCAGTTATGAAATACTTGGTCACATTACTCATACGCCGTGTACGAGTATGTACGAGTATGGTCAATGTGCATTTTCATTTAGTCATTCACAGCTTTATTTACAAATGCATTTTTTCGTTAGTAGCTTGATTTTTGGTTAAAACTAGTGAACCCACATGGCGTTAAAACGCCAAAATTGAATTTGACTTTTTTAACAGGCGAATCCCTATTCACAGACCTCAAACAGTATTCTTAATGATTCATCTAAACCGTTTCTGAGTGATTTGAGGTCTCGCATGGCGTCAGTTTTCATTTCATCAAATTTCAAATCTCCATGTATCGCTAAAAAGGTTCTATTTAAAAAATATGAAACCTTATTGCACGGCTATGTAGTCCTGTAACGTGACTTCTCATTATGTAAATTCGAAATAATGGTGCCGATGTGATGGCCTTCAAAAAAATAGATGGCAACCCTCATTAAAAATATTATCAGCCTAAATTTTTTTTAATACTCTTTACTTTGACACTAATATTTAGATATTTCTTTTATGTAGGCTGTGTATAAGTAAAACAATTTCGACTTTTCAAAAAGGTGGCAATTCCTTTAAAAGTATTTTCAAACTAAAATTTTTGTATCACCTGGCAATACTATATATATTTCAATTAATTGATGAATTAAGTTGAAATTGATTTTTTAATTACATGGCAACTCTCCCAAATTCAGTTCAGAAATAAATTATTTTCAAACCCATTTCGATTGATACCCATCTTTTGAAAATCCATTTAACTTATTAAATAATTTGAATTTAAATTTTTTCAACAGGAGGCAGCCTTTTTTTGGCACCCTTAAAAAATTCCAAATGTTTAATTTAAAAATTTCTTAACACTCTTTCGTTTGATATCCATATTTTAAAAATTAAAAACACTAAAATGTAACTTTTGTATATTTAAACTAAATACGACTTCAAAAACAGCCGGCAACCCTCTTTAAAATTATTTTCTAACTAAAATTTCCTNTTGATACCCATCTTTTGAAAATCCATTTAACTTATTAAATAATTTGAATTTAAATTTTTTCAACAGGAGGCAGCCTTTTTTTGGCACCCTTAAAAAATTCCAAATGTTTAATTTAAAAATTTCTTAACACTCTTTCGTTTGATATCCATATTTTAAAAATTAAAAACACTAAAATGTAACTTTTGTATATTTAAACTAAATACGACTTCAAAAACAGCCGGCAACCCTCTTTAAAATTATTTTCTAACTAAGATTTCATAAATATTATTCGTCTGATGTTGTTATAAATACTTAAAGTAACTGATGAATTAAGTTGAAATCTATTTTTTAAATGGATTTTAAACCAATTTTCATTGATAACCATCGTTTAATAATTCATTTAATTTATCAAATAATTTTAATTTAACCTTTTAAACTGGGGCAACCCTCAAACACATCAACAATGTTCTAAATTGTCAAACTGAATACTTCCTCTATTTCTTTTATTTGATATCCATTTTTAATATTTCATATACATATGTAATGTGGCGAATACTGCGGCAACACAAAGCGAACAACCAGAAATAAGCAGAATGTTCGAGAAATGACGTAGAATGTTCCACAATGAGAAAACGCCAAGTGGATGAACACTGCGAACAGCGAGAGAAAGAGAATGAGAACTCAGAACATTCTAGAGTTGCCATGAGTGCGAGCGCAGGTATATAGGGGCGCCACCAGACACCGGAGTGAGTTAGTTACAAGTCAGCAAGCTACAAGTAAAGTGAGCAGAGAACTGAAATGCGAATAAGCAAGCTATAAGTTTATAAGTTTAATTGTGTTAACAACTTTACTAAAGCGTTGTTATTGCTTTAACGAGTATTGTAAAGTGTTTTTACTGTATTAGCAAGTATTCTAAATTGTTTGTTGTACAATAAAGTTAATTTTACTACAATTTGGTCATCGTTAGCATTTATTTAACAATCCAGCGATACGAGCCGTAAGATATTTGGGAAATCCCTCAAGGTTTCGAGGATAATCGTAACAATTGGTGTCAGAAGTGGGATTGTTAAATAAATCCCGAAGGATAAAATTCTGAAAATGGCAAAACTTCAAGACCTAAAGATCGAGGAACTCAAACAGGAGTTGGAGAAGCGAAATTTAGCAACCTCCGGTGGAAAAGTGGAGTTACTATCACGGCTTCGAGAGGCTATGGAAGCAGAAGGCATCGACATGGACTAATACGACTTCCAGGGTAAACTCGACGATGCATCCGCAAAGGATGAACAGAAGGATGACGCCGTTTGTTCGTCGAAGGATGTGCAGCAGACATCCGGGAAGGTTAAAGAACAGCAAAAGTCTCCAAGTTCATCAACAGCTATGGACATGAACAGATGTCATCACAGCTGTCGTCACAGATGCAAGCACAGGATACACGCATGTCACAGATGCCATCACAGCTGTCATCTCAGATGCAAAAACAGCTTGAAGCGCAGAGGTCGCAGAGGTCGCAGTTGTCTTCAGATGTCTCATCGCAGCTGGAAGTACAGAAAACGTACATGTCATCGCAGCTAGATGAAAAGATTACTCATCTACAGGAGAATTTATTCAAAGATAACGCGGAACTCAGAGAGAGACAGCATAAATTCGAGGAACGAAAAGATAAAATCGAAGCGCTTATTAAGGAAAAACGGGACAAAGTCGAAGCTAAGGTGGATGAGCTTGAAGATCGTATCCGGGGTTTTCAGTTGAATCGTCCAGCTAATTCGACGAACGCTCCCAAGGTAAAACACTATTCCTTTCCAGGTCTTGAAGCTCCAGTTTGAGAAGACAGCTACAGAAAATCACTGGAGCATGGAGGATAAATCCGCTGCTCTGTTCGTTGCATTGAGAGGACCTGCAGCGGAAATTTCAATTTTGCAGACTATTCCTGACTGTGAAAGGAAAAATTACGATGCATTGATGGGGGCCGTGGAAAGACGCTATGGTAGCGAGCACAGGCGACAGACCTACCAGATGGAGCTGTAGAACCTCTGCCAAAAAGCCAACGAGACTACAAGAATTAGCCTCAGAGGTTCATCAACGGAACGCGGGACATGTATACCAAGCGATAGACGTACGCGAATCCAAAGCCTACAAAGCACATCGCGTGGAAGTGGAAACACCGGACCAGACAAATGAAATGCTGAAGAAGATTATCCAACTGCTGGGCGAGAAAAAGCATGGCTCTGGCAAAAGTTTTAAATGTGGAACGCCAGGGCACTTCGCCCGCGATTGCAGCGCAAGTTCCAGTGGGCTTAACAATTCAGAGGGCGCAAACGCAGGGCTGAAGGAGGCGAATCTAACTCCAGTCAGTCGTTAAACTACAACGAGCCAGCTGCAAGGGGCGCGCGCTGGCTCCCGCAATTGAATGCCCCATAATCTCCGTCTCGCAAATTGGTCGATGAAACTCTGGACTCGTTGACTGGAACAAAGTGGTTCTCAACACTCGACCTTAAGAGCGGTTATTGGCAAGTGGAGGTAAGTGACGAGGACAAGGAAAAGACAGCTTTCAGCGTTGGAGAGGGTCTGTGGCAATTCACGGTGATGCCAATTGGATTTTGCAACGCTTCTTCCACTTTTGAAAGGCTTATGGACCTTGTGCTTAAGGGACTGCATTGGAAAACCTGCTTGGTGTATCTAGACGACATTATTGTATTGGGTAAAAGCTTTGAGGAACACCTTAACAATTTGGAGGAAGTTTTCGAGAGGATAGCTGGCGCTGGTTTGAAGCTCCAAAAAAGTGCTCACTGTTCAAAAAGGAGGTGAACTACTTAGGGCACAAGGTGACAACGGAGGGCGTCTGTACTGCGAAGGAAAAGATAGAAGCAGTAAAGGATTGGCCAAGACCTAGACCGAACTATGAAGTTTTCTTGGGCTATGCACCTACTACCGCCGATTGGTTCCGAATTTCGCCAGCGTTGCTAATAGCCTCCACAAGCTCACGAGGAAAAATAGAGCCTTCGAGTGGAACAAGGAGCAGGAGGAGGCTTTCCAATCTCTGAAGGAACGGCTATGTACTGCACCTATGCTAGCGTATCCCGTTCCAGGTGCAGCGTTCATTTTGGATGCGTATGCTAGTGGTTGTGCCATAGGAGGCGTAATGTGCCAGGTAATTGATGGGCAGGAGAAGGTAGTTGCCTACTATAGCCGGTCGATTGGAAAACCAGAGAGAAACTACTGCGTAACTCGGAGAGAACTACTAGCGTTGGTGGAGTGTGTCAAACATTTCCACAAGTACCTCTATGGGCAACGTTTCCGAGTTCATACGGACCATGCAGCGCTGAAGTGGCTACTACAGTTTAAGAATCCAGAAGGACAGCTAGCTCGGTGGATTGAAAGACTGCAAAGTTATGACTTCGCTATTGAGCACCGCAAGGGAAGTGTCCACGAAAATGCTGATGCCATGTCCCGTCGACCATGTAGCCTGGAATGTAAACACTGCTCAAAAGCTGAGGGCAAAGAAGACATTATAGACTTCCGGCTAACGACAAGAACAGCTATGAAAGTGTCAGCAGGAAGATCCAGATCTGGAGCTTTTGATGCATGGACTGGAAGTAGACAGAAGGCCAACTAAGGAGCAAATGGCAGTGGAAAGCCCCATCGCAAAGACGTACTGGACACAATGGAACAGCTTAAAATTAATATCTGGCCGTTTGCACAGGGTATGGGAAAGTGAAGATGGCCAGTGCTCTCGCAACCAAATAGCAGTACCAAGGGTAAGAATTCCGGATGTACTCAAGGAATTCGACAGGAGGGCACCTGGGAATCACTAAGACCCTGGAGAAGATTAAGCAGAGGTTTTATTAGGTTGGTTGTCGGCAATCGGTCGCAGAGTGGATTTCTAACTGCGCGGAGTGTATTGCAGCTAAAGGCCCGAAATCCAGAAGTCATGGCCAGATGAAGCAGTATAACTCAGGTGCACCATTCGAACGGATTGCCATGGATTTAGCAGGTCCATTTCTTATGAGCCCACAGANGTTGTCGGCAATCGGTCGCAGAGTGGATTTCTAACTGCGCGGAGTGTATTGCAGCTAAAGGCCCGAAATCCAGAAGTCATGGCCAGATGAAGCAGTATAACTCAGGTGCACCATTCGAACGGATTGCCATGGATTTAGCAGGTCCATTTCCTATGAGCCCACAGAGAAACAAATACGTCCTTGTGGTTATGGACTACTTTAGCAAATGGTCGGAGGTATACCCGATTTCAAACCAGGAAGCTAGTACAGTAGAACAATTGGGTTGCGAGATACGGTGTACCTATCCGCAAAACTCGACCATCGGCTCTTCATCCCCAATCAGATGGCATGGTGGAACGGTTCAACCGAACCCTGGAAGAGCATTTGCGGAAGGTCGTGGACATCCGCATACCCTGATGGGATACCGGTCAGCAGTGCATGAAACAACGGGTAAAACTCCTGCTAGGGTAATCTTCGGCAGTGAGCTCCGTTTGCCTACTGACCTGAAGTTAGGAGTAACTGGCGATGCAAAGAGGATTGGGAAAGAGACGTCGAACATACTGGAAGAGGAGTTGAGAGAAATACATGCTCTTGTGAGACTGTGAACTGAAATTATGAGTGACAAGATGAAGTCCAGGTATGATAAGGCAATGAACTCCGAGGGTTTCCAAGAGGGAAGAAAGGTTTGTCCCCAAAACTACAATGCACCTGGGAAGGTCCGTATAAGGTCGTCAAACGGCGGAATGACGTTGNAATGTATTGTGGCGAATACTGCGGCAACACAAAGCGAACAACGAGAAATGANGATAAGGCAATGAACTCCGAGGGTTTCCAAGAGGGAAGAAAGGTTTGTCCCCAAAACTACAATGCACCTGGGAAGGTCCGTATAAGGTCGTCAAACGGCGGAATGACGTTGTGCATCGGATCCAGACCGTTGGGAGACCAAGAAACAAGATGAAGGTGGTCCACTTGGAAAGGCTTGCAGCGTTTGGAACAGACTTAGGTGGAGGGCAGTGTGGCGAATATTGCGGCAACACAAAGCGAACAACGAGAAATGAGCAGAATGTTCGACGAATGACGTAGAATGTTCCAAAATCAGAAAACGTGAAGTGGAGGAACACTGCGAACAGGAGAGAAAGAGAGTGAGCGGTGAACTTCAGAACATTCTAGAGTTGCCATGAGTGCGAGCGCAGGTATATAAGGGCGCAACCACACACCAGAGTGAGTTAGTTACAAGTCAGCAAGCTACAAGTAAAGTGAGCAGAGAAATGAGTTGCGAATAAGCAAGCTATAAGTTTAATTGTGTTTAGTAAAGGTTGTTATTGCTTTAACGAGTATTGTAAAGTGTTTTTACTTTATTAGTGAGTATTGTAAATTGTTTGTTGTACAATAAAATTAATTTTAATACAATTTGGTCATCGTTAGCATTTATTTAACAATCCAGCGATACGAGCCGTAAGATATTTGGGAAATCCCTCAAGGTTTCGAGGATAATCGTAACAGTAACTTGGGTATAAAATAATTTTATTCGACTTCTCAAATAGGTGGCAACCGTCTTCAAAATATTTTCAAACTACTACCTTCTTAAACCTCTTTTGTCTGATACACGTATAGTGATACATTATTCATTCCTTATTAGTTCCTTTAATTAAAATTTAATTACATTTTTTAAACATGTGGCAACCCTCCTACACGTTGGTAAAATATAAGGCCTTTTCGAAACCATTTCGGTTGATACCCGTATTGTTACAATTGATTTAACTTTTTAAGTAATTTGAGCTTAACTTCTCAATAGGTGGCAAGTTTTTTCGAAAAAGTAAAACCTTATTGCACATCTACAGCCCAAGGCCCTTAATTTGGCACCTCATTTGTGCAAATCGAGCGAACTGTGCAGATCTTATGACCTAGGCAAAAAATCCGTTTGCGTATTACATATCGTTACCTTAATATAGAAAGGCTGTAACTCATATAGTCGCTAAAATGCAAAAAGGCCGTAACTAACTAAAAATTTGTATTGCTTAAAATGATATGGGGACATAGAATTCGGTGAAATGCATCACAATCAATTAAAAGGGAATTTTGAATTTTTACTTAGTTACGGATTTTTTTATTTCAGCGCCTATATGAGTTAGGGCCTTTTTATATTAAGGTATCGAAATAAAAAATTACAAAATATCTCTGTTTTTTAATTTTATCCCTGTTAAACTTTGAACATCTTTGGAAAATGACCTAACCTAGAAAAACGCTATACATGTCAATCTAGGACACGAATTTAAATTTACCTTTGAAAACATTGCAAGGGGTTTGAAATTTAACAGTTGTTCCATGTATCCTACCTCGACGTCGCTATGGTACTTTTCGCTTATGTTTGCAACACATCATTTGTAGATAGATTTTCTTTGAAAACTATTAGAGTAGGGCTGCCAGACGTCCTGCTTTTCCAGGATTTGTCCTGATTTAGACAAATTGTTCTGGTGTCCTGGTCTACACTTAAATTGTCCTGGTTTTGCTATAAAAAAGGTAAAGCTTTCTGTCAAATTGATAAAGAAACTTTTTTTCTAACATGTTGAATATCTGGTGAGCTTACCTTCTTTCTATTTAGATTATTTGGATAAAATCTAAATTTTTTTCAGGCAAATGCCAAAAAAGTGCAAGTTCCTGATCAGGTACACGGCTGAAGGGTCATGACAAAAATTGAAGGGCTCCTGCTTTCGCTAATCAAAAAAACAGAGCTTTCAGAAGGGCTTTTGTAGGACGCCTTCTAAAAAAAGTTCTTTTAAAGTTTTTCTTAATTCATAAAAATCATACTTTTTTAAGGAGTTTATTTAAGTTTCATATCAAAAAGTTTTATTTAGACTTTAAATGCTTATTTGTAATGCTAAATAATATAAACATTGACTTAAGTACATTCGCGTAAATTGCAAATAGGAAACGCCTTTCTAGGAAGCATGCAGTCCTTGTTGGGTAAGCCTTTTAGAATGGCTTCACTTCAGACAGCATATTCACGTTATGCATATATAAAATGGCAAAAATGGATCATGAAGCGCGTTGTAAGATATGCGGAAATTCGCTACTGGTGCTACGTTACCGTCGCGAGAAATGTATTATTTTATGATTAAAAAAAAAATGCGTGTGTAACACCGTACACATGATAGAAATGAAAAAAAGTGTGAGTAACAGGTACCTACTCATCAAATTGTATGTCTAAACATATGTACGTTTACGGTTCGGTAAACCATTAGACGATTGAGTTACATACGTAGGTTTGGTTGGAAATCAAACAATAATTTCATTTCATCTTATTAATTTTCTGATATACATATAATTTATTTATTCATTTTCCGGTAACACCACCTTATATGAGTTTGCGCTTCTAACATCCATAGGACCGGGTTGTAATTGAAGTAATTGTATGTTTAACAAATAAATGAAAATGTTTATAATGCAATCAATAGATCCATACGAATTCCCCATTACCAAGGTACTAAGTAACGTACGCACTTTTGTTTGCAAAATGCATTTATTTAAGTTGAAAGAAGACAAATTCCTTTGTTCGGAATTTATTCTTACTCGCTTTCTATCTTCCAAGGCGAATTCATATATTCTTATCACGAATTCATATATTCTTATCACGAATTCATGTATTTATGTGGTAGCAGGAGTATAAAAACATAAAATGAAATGGTGTTCATTCATTCAGTTTCTACTCAAAGGCATGAAATGATTTCATGAATTGGCCTACGCATAATAATAGTAAATGACAGAATGAATTACAACAAACACATCCTTTTGACATAATGCAAGCCGAAAAGATTGGTTCAAATCAATCCGCAATCAAGTTAGACGTCTTGCCCACAACATTGCAATTTTGCGAGGAGTCTCATTGTAAAATCTCATTTTTACAATTTCATAGTTTCGGCTTACATTTATAAAATTAAACGAAAGCACGTACCCACTTCAGCTGAGTTATCCATTTTCGGTTATTTAGCGTACAAAATAAACGCAAATTAAATGAGTTTGTACAACATGGCCATTAATGTAGCGATAAGTTGTACAACTTGCTTCAACAGGCCCACAAACGGTGCAATCTAGAGCAAACCAACACCAAGTTGAACCAACGGTCCCTACGTTTATGGCTTTCTTTAAGAAACATCGGNTGAGTTTGTACAACATGGCCATTAATGTAGCGATAAGTTTTACAACTTGCTTCAACAGGCCCACAAACGGTGCAATCTAGAGCAAACCAACACCAAGTTGAACCAACGGTCCCTACGTTTATGGCTTTCTTTAAGAAACATCGGACGAAATTTTCAACTGCTCCTGTAACACTACCTTATATAAGTTGGCCTTGCTATCATCCTCACATATGTTCATCAGAGTATATCTTCCAACGAAGGACGAGTTAATACAAGGAGATAGCGAGAGCACAAAACTACTCTAGAAAATTACACGCACAATGACAAACATGAATAAATGCACAACAAGCATAATTTTTGACAATCAGTACAGTTCGCATTTATATCAACGAGCAGCTTATTATTTTTTCGTTTGCACTACATATGTGCATATATACATGTACACAAACATATGTACATACACAAACATATGTACATACCTATAAATATATATACAACCGTTCAAACATATATACATACATGAAAACATTGCTGTCCATAAGTACATACATATGCCCATCAGTACATCAACGAAGCCCGTTTGCTTCATCATAAATATATCCATACAAACATATGTACATATGTACGAATGGATGTAGTTACGCGAAGCTTGCTAGCATACATATATTGCTTGGAAGCGGCAGAGCTGAAATGCGCAATGAGTTCGTTCATACACACATATATATATGTATACATACATACGTGCACTCAAACATACATATATACATATTTAGGTACTCCTACCCGTCATGCGTCGCTTTATTTCTTTTTTCCCCTTCCCTATACTACCTATATCTTCCTTCTCACTCATGTAACGTTTTCAGTTTTAAAAATTTCACTCTCCATTTTTGCCATACCGCCGCCTAAGAAGTTTTACTTCAAAAATTATAAATCGATGTGGTTCGTTTGTAGAACCTATTTCAGTCCTCTTTCATATGATACCAAATTTGTTTAATTTGGATAAGCGGTTTGTTTATTATCCGGAAAGGACGTTTTTTCGCAATAAAAAAATATTAGGCCAAATCTAACTCGTAAAAAAATAACTGTTATTTCGGTCCCTAGAATATTATTCAAGTATACTGATAACACGTATATCTGACCAGTCACAGAAGAAAGCATTAAAAATGAATTACAAAAACTAAAATCGAAAAACGCTGGATACGCGACAGGTTTTGTGAATTCCGAAACAACCAAAAGAATGAGAATGAAGAATTCTTTGGAAAACAACGGTGTTTAAACAACGATCGTGCCATGATGCTAGATTGTGAAGATGGAAGTCAGGAGGATACATCCGACATTTGCGGCCCCGATGAAATTCTCAGAATTATTAAAATAAATAAATATAACTGAAAGTCCTCTAAACCGGTGCAGTGTCAATCGAAATGAATTTACAATTTTGCCAAGTTTCAAGTTTTTCAAGTTTGTCGCCTAGAGCGAATAGTTATAAAGTAGCGCAGGTTTGATTTACGACCCTTTAAAAAGTCTTTATGAAATACAGTGTTCCATTTTTTTTTTATTGAAATACTAAAAAAACATTCAGTCTTATCATGAGTTTCATTTTTCCCGAACCGGTTCACTTTTCAGTTTTGGTTTTCATGTATTTACTATGGGCGGAATATAGATTTTCGGGAGAAACTCAGGATAAGGCAGATTATTAAAATATACTAACCTGTCCAGTTTTTATTTACCTAAGTCACCTAATTTACCCACCTAAATTATGTCTTAAAAATACATCCGCGGATGTTACCTTTTAAACATCCGCATCCGCATTCGCATCCGCGGATGTCTAAAATTCCACATTCGCAACATCCCTAATATGTACATAAATAAATTTATTTAAAAGGCTCTGGAAAATAAAGCTTTTAGAATTTCAGCAATCATAAGATTTGCAAAATTCGCAATAATTCATAAACAAGAACCAGTCCGAAACAGGAAGGGTATGTTTTGAATCAGCGTCTTGAATATCCCCTAGAAATATGAAATCCGTTCTTGCCTTTTTCTAAAAACGATTTTTTAGACTTAAATATGCTATGCATTTGAATACTGATTCTGTATACATTAGTCTTTTCAGACCAACGGACAGTGGCCGAAACACGAAAAGTGGTACAGTTTTAAATTTCACCACATAATTTCGAAATTCAAGATGGCGGAGCCGTAATAGCCGCTGTGTACGCTTAAAATAATCCGATTTTTGGCAAAATTAAGGTACATGGTTAAGGTTAGAAGGTCATACTTTCGTCATTTTTTCTTTATAATGTGATGTAGTGGTTAGCTATGCGCGCTACCGTTCCACAGGGGCTGGGTTCAAGCCCAGTTTACGACCAACATCAAAAAAATAAAAAAATAAAGATTTTTACAATAGTGGTCGCCCCTGGGTAGCCAGTGACAAATCCCCGAGTGTATTCAGCGATGCAGAACAGGTTCTCATAAAAATACAATTGTCGTTCGGAGTCGGCGTAAAACTGTAAGTCCCTTCCCTTTGAGCGCCAACATCAAGGCGTACGCCACAAATCTGAGAAGAAGCTCGACCAAACATTAACGAGGACTTAATGTTTGTTTCTAATAATGTTGATGTACAAATTTACACGAGAACTGCGGGGTTTTTGATGAATCAATAAGCAAAACATACATATTTGTTGATACAGGAATGTATTTTTAAGATAACAATTTTATACACCGTCAGACTCGCAGTCATCTGAAGTATCCAAGCTCATGTCTGTATTTTTTATGGCAATTCTGCATACGCATTTACAACAGTTGATAATTATTTAATGACATCTGATGAGAGTTTATGATTTTGTTTTGGTAGGTTTAAACGAAAACTTGAAATGAGAGGGTTCGAGGATACGAGCAGCCAATTAAAAACACCTGCCATCGTGTTTATCCTGGAAGATTTTCTTGAAAAGTCTTCCCGATTTTTTTTTTAATATCCTCATTCCTTGTCTCTTGGGCTTCTTCGGAAAGTTGCCCAATTGGCAGGGGTGCCCATTCAATAATGAGAGTCCCGTAGATGAGCAATTCATGAATTGATGTCGGCATGTAATACCATGGATAGCTTTTAACCAACAGTTTCGCAGTATCCAGGAAATATTGTTTGAAGAGGTGTATATCAACCGCAACCGCATGATAAGAGCGCGGTTACCCAAGAACGAGTACGTAGCGTAGCGTAGGAGTGCGTAGAAACATATCAAGTTTGCTGTTGATAGAAAGAGAGAGAATCATAGTCTACGTCACGGTTTTGCGGTGTTGAGTTTTTGTTAATACGTGGATGCCTAAAGGGCTAACTATAATATAAATAAGCAAGCGTATGCAAACGTGCGAATTCACATAAATCCTATTCTGAAACTATAATGTGCTTAACATCAAGATTCGTCAAGTTTCACCAAACGTCATTTGCTTGGGGAAAGAGCGATACTGATCGCACCTTCCGTACGAAATCAGATGTTTGTCCTCCTACGTATGCATGTACATACATATGTAACACATGCAGTGCTGCCGCATTGGCTTTTTTTTACCGAAATTGGTAATTTTTGTCTTTATTTATCATATTTGGTAATTTGGTAACTTATTTTTCAACTTGGTAAGCGTAAGCGTAACCGTAAGCGTTTCCTTTTACAGAAACACCAGGTTATCCTGAAAGTTTCGCAAGGCGAACAGTTCTTCGGTGTTTGTAGATTACTATAATTGTGTGATCTACAACAAACTGCTTGATAGTGGCTATTGTTATATCTAATTAAATGTGGTAACACTGAACTCTTGTAAGTAAAATATAGCCACCTAAAAGTATACACTACGTTGCTTATGCATTTGACAGACTATTGGTTCATTTTCTGACAGTCGGTTACGGCAGCTTATTCATATTATAGTTAGCCCTTTAAGATAGATCATGGCAGCTGACACGTTCTCCGTTGTTCACGTCCGTGGGTAACTGCGCTTTAAGACTTGCATTATCACGTGAGCTCGATTAAGGCACTCGACATCTAAACCTGAAAAAAAATAAAAAATCGCGTTCAAAACCTGATCTCCAAACTACAGTGGCGGCTTGTGGTGGGTGGTTTTAACCAAGGTGGATGGGAAAAACTTCAATATATATGAAAAAGAAAATAAGACTGCTCATCTGGACGACTCGTAACTATTTCCATAATTTATAAAAATGAGTAAACAAAAAAATCAAACCGTGGATAGCTATGTCTTACATACGCAAGAATGATAGAATACAAGATAGCGCCAATCGAGATGAGAGCAGAGCAAATGTCCGTGACGTCAACAAATACCGGAATGTGGGAGCAAGACGAACTCGACGGGAAAAAGAGGAAGGATCGAACAAAAGGCAGTGTTGCCAAGTTTTGAACTTGAAAAAGAACCAAATTTTTATTTGTGTATTTTATGGACTTTATATGCATACATAATTTTATTGCAAGGATGCCGATGCAAATTAATAACAATAAATGTTACTTGCACGACGGTCGATTTCTTCTGGCATGATTGAAGGTGCTGCCACATATTTTGTTGTCGCTTATGATTGTCACTGTGCCATGACTTTGTTTACATTTTTGTAGAATTGCTTACCACACTTACGATTGCTATAAATTTTGCTTGCATTTTTCTAAGAGTTTCTAATTTCGTGTCTTCAAACAAAAACAAAAGCACCAAAAACGCACCAAGCATCAAACTCAAAAATTTTCGCGTTTTGGATACCCACGAAATTTGGTGCGAAAAGCATCAAGTTGGCAACAGTGCATGTTAACAAAAGTATTTGATGGCGTCAGCGATTGGGTGGATGCTGTCAAATCGACGAAGAGAGGATTAGCGGTCCGCGAATGGCGCGACCTTTATTTTCTGGATCGTGTTACATACGTAGGTTTGTATGGATACTTGAAAACGTGACGAAAAGTTGAGAGCGAATTGCTAGTTACAGTCACTTCCATGATACGAAAAAGAAGGTAGTTTCAATAAACAACTTTTGACGGGTAATAAAATTTTTTGAAGTTTCATTAATTGAGAGTATTCTCAACGGCCTTGCCACTTTGATAATATTAAGACAATAAATCGGAGTATTTTCTTTCCCACATTTATATCAATTTAATAATATTTCAAATCAAAAATCATTATCAGTGCTTGATAATTTTTTTTACTTACGTGGTTCGAACCTTTTTTATTAAAAATATATAAAATATTTAATGTTAAAGGTGACTTCATTGAAATTGTTCCTTTTTTATTTTTTAATTTTCTTATTTTGAATGCAATCTTGCGATTTAAAAATGTAATTCTGGAGAATAATCTTTCCAAATAAATCTTTTTATAATCGCCAATTCCATGTGAATAAACTGTTCTCATAACTTAACATGCAAAACAAAAACAAATTGGAAAAAATTATTTTTCTTTTGCTTTATAATTTTGGGAATACATATTTGTTCACATGAAATTCGTGATTCGTGATGAAATTCGTGAAAATTAACTATAAAATTTTTCATCAGATTGTGCAAAAAATTTCCAATGTATGCAAAAAACTTGAATTCGGCTTGCGCAGACCGTCCTCCGATAAGCAATTAGCATAAGTATAACTTTGATCATTTTCTTCATCCGTTCTGAAACCTTATTTCGTCAACCCCATTTTTGAGATTATGCATTAATTTTTAGGTTCATCATATTCGACATCTTTGAGTGGACTGATGAAATCTTCTGCTTAAAAAAAAAATATATTACTGCTCGTGATCAGGTAGCATTCATTTAATGAAATGTCATAATTATATTAGAAATCAAATGGTTAACAACAACAGTGCAATGGGGTATAGTCGTTGCGCTGGGTATTCAGTTACAGTTGCATGGCTATACTCAATCCCGAATCTTGCGTCCTCGTTCGCGCACCCTGGGCAACGTGAGCAACCCATGTACGAGATGCGGTAACCAATCCGAGTGGAGCCTTGGGTTACGGCAGAAAGAGAGGGAGCTTCGCAGGGGCCACTCTGNAACGTGAGCAACCCATGTGCGAGATGCGGTAACCAATCCGAGTGGAGCCTTGGGTTACGGCAGAAAGAGAGGGAGCTTCGCAGGGGCCACTCTGACTTATTCGGTTTAAGGACCCACTGAAGTCTGCAGCGTCTGTTCACCAGTAGGTGCGGCTGCAAGCGGGTGTCTGCTTGGAGCAAGCGGCTCGCTATATAAACGTGTATTTGGTTGCGAAACCACCCCCGTCCCATCAATGGGGTTTGCGCTGGGTTTGGGACCCGCCACGTAAAAACCACTTCCAGTGAAGAAGCAAGGCAAAGCCTCGGATGAGACCCCCCCTTATGATGACGACCACGGCAAATGTTTAAAGGACTACGATTTGAGGGCATGCACCTGGAATGTCCGGACCCTTAATGGGGAAGGTGCCTCTGCCCGACTGGTTGATGTCTGACAATCGCCGCCATCCAAGAAATGCGTTGGACGGGGCAAGACAAGCAATGTCTGGGGCCTTGCGATGCCTACTACAGCTGCCATGTAAAGGAGCACAAATTTGGAGTTGGATTTATGGTGGGAAAGAGACTCCGTCGCCGAGTACTGTCGTTCCACCCGGTGGACTAGCGTATAGCCACAATCCGCATCAAAGCGAGATTCTTCAACATCTCGCTTATCTGCGAACCTGCCCCGATGGAAGAAAAGGATGAGCGCTTGGAGCGCACGTACGAGCCCTGCCCCCGTCATGATATAAAAATCGTTATTTTCGACTTGAATGCCAGGGTGGGCAGGGAAGGGACCTTTGGAACCTCCACGACGAAACGTCCGACAACGGATTGAGGCTGATCGACTTCGCCGGGGCCCGAAACATGGTAGTATGCAGTACTAGGTTCAAGCATAAAAAGATCCATCAAGCTACGTGGCTGTCTCTGGATCGAAAAACGAGAAACCAAATCGATCATGTTGTGATAGACGGAAGGCACGCTTCCAGTGTTTTAGACGTACGCACACTCCGAGGCCCAAACATCGACTCGGACTATCTTGTTGCAGCCAAGATACGCACCCGCCTCTGTGCAGCAAAAAATGGGCGCCCAAAGATGCAAGGAAAGCTTAAAGTCGAAAAGCANCTGTTCACCAGTAGGTGCGGCTGCAAGCGGGTGTCTGCTTGGAGCAAGTGGCTCGCTATATAAACGTGTATTTGGTTGCGAAACCACCCCCGTCCCATCAATGGGGTTTGCGCTGGGTTTGGGACCCGCCACGTAAAAACCACTTCCAGTGAAGAAGCAAGGCAAAGCCTTGGAAGAGACCACCCCCCCCTGATGATGACCACCACGGTAAACGTTTAAAGGACTACGAGTTANATGCGAGACGTATTTGCCGCAATAAGAAGAGAGAGACCGAAATACGTGAGTGCGAACAGCTTGAAATGCTGGCCGATAGGAGGAATGCCCGAAAATTTTACCGGAAGGTTTGAAGACCGGGGCGCACTCCTGTAAGGACAATAATGGCGACTTAGTAACTGAAGCCCAGACCATACTTAAATTATGGAGGGAACACTTTTCCGCCCTACTAAATGGTAGCAGCACGG
>NW_016157551.1:202580-202742 GCF_001687245.7 Rhagoletis zephyria
TGACTATGACGAGGTACGTATAGCAACAACGCGGCTGAAAAACAACAAAGCCGCTGGAGCTGACAGCCTGCCAGCTGAACTATTCAAGTACGGTGGCGAGGAGTTGATAAGGTGCATGCATCAACTCTTGAGCAGAATATGGTCAAGTGAACGCATGCCCGA
>NW_016157551.1:202935-204931 GCF_001687245.7 Rhagoletis zephyria
GAAGCAAAGCGAATGGGTCTGGTGGTAAACGAGGACAAGACGAAGTATCTCCTGTCATCACACAAACAGTCAGCACATTCGCGTCTTAGCACCCACGTCACAAAGTAGACAACAATTTCGAGAAAGTAGAGAATTTCGGTGTTACCAGCATTAACACCGATAATAATGTCAGCATTGAAATCCAACGCAGAATCACTCTTGCCAACAAGTGGCACTTTGGACTGGTAGGCAATCTCAGGAGTAAAGTCCTCTCTCGACGTACGAAAACCGCGCTCTATATGTCACTCATCATGCCCGTGCTGGTATATGGCGCAGAAG
This sequence comes from Rhagoletis zephyria, assembly GCF_001687245.7. Classification (NCBI taxonomy): domain Eukaryota; kingdom Metazoa; phylum Arthropoda; class Insecta; order Diptera; family Tephritidae; genus Rhagoletis; species Rhagoletis zephyria. Next base: position 203,254 of record NW_016157551.1, read on the forward strand.
CATGGAGGCGGCTCTTGGAGAGTTTGAGGGAAAGATTTTGCGGAAGATTTACGGGCCTTTACGTGTTGGCGACGGCGAGTACCGCAGACGATGGAACGATGAGCTTTACAACGATATGGACATAGTGCGGCGAATCAAAATACAGCGGCTCCGCTGGCTTGGTCATGTCGTTCGAATGGACACCGACGCTCCACCTCTGAAAGTATTCAACTCGGAACACGCTGGTGGTAGCAGAGGAAGAGGGAGGCCCCCACTGCGATGGAAAGATCAGGTGGAGAAGGACTTGGCTTCACTTGGCGTTTCCAATTGGCGTCAGTTGGCACGGAGGAGAAACGACTGGCGTGCTTTGCTGAACTCGGCCAAAATCGCTTAGGCGGTTACAGCACCAAAAAAGAAGAAGAGGTTACCAACAACAACGAATGTCATTAAATGAAACTACCTTCTTTTTGGTATCATGGTCACTTCGATCTACGGCAAGAATGATAAAATACAAGATTGCGCCAATCGAGCTGAGAGCAACTGGGTGTGACGTCACATTATTTTGAGAATGATAGCGTAAAGAATAATCTTGAAGAAGAAGAGGAAAAAGCGAACAAGTGATGCGAAACAGTGATGAAAAACTAGGTTGAGTTCAACCTACTCTTCAGCTTCTTAAATTTTAACGTATATTCGGTACAATCACATTATTTTAGGTACATTTGGAACGTAGTAAAATATTGTTTCATGTAAGTCCAAAAGTTGTTATGGTACAGATGGAAGATGTAGTCCACCAAGTGATAAAAATATATGCTATGTACATGTTTACCGTTTAGGTACGTGTATCTACTTTTAGGTACAACTTTTCGGAAAATAGGTACAATATGAATATTTAGTATTCATCACTTGTGCTCAAAAATAATAATGTGACGTCAGCGAAAGGATGGATGCTGTCAAATCGAGAAAGAGAGGATTAACGGTCCGCGGAAGGCGCCACCTTTGTTTCGCTGCATCGTGGATCTACTGTATACTAAATGCCTAGAGAGAATCGCCTTATTGTCTCATAACGATACGCAGTAGAGCTCTTTTGACCATATTAGATGGTTATGCTTACGAATTTACCAAATTTTTTTTAGACTTTTAGCCAGGTTTTTCGAAAAATTGGCCACTGTGCAAAGTGCGAAAATACAATACGCTTCTAAGACGATAACACCGGTTTCGAGCTATGTACACATTAGTTCTGGTACTATGTAAGAAATTTTTCTATGCGTGCCGAAGTCATACCGGAAAAGAATATTCGTCGCTATAAATTCAAATGCTTCTAGTATCACAACAATATGTTAACAGTAAGTGCCCATAACTTGTCATATGAACAAATTTATTACATATATGCATTCCATTCGATTTAATTGAATTCCTCAGTGGAATACTATTATGGCGTATCGACAGTACATGTGGCTTCATATCGTTTGCCCCGTTAATCTGTAGTGTGAACACTCTTTAATTTTTTATATTTATGTACACATTATGTGTTTGCTCGGTTCTTTAGGTCCAATTATTCTGTAGACTTCCCTATAAGTGGAGACTATCCGTACGAGCTTTGTCCAATCAACTCTGCTTATATTCCAGTAATATCTTCCGATGAAGTTTTACACTCTTTAAAAACCTTAAAAGCGTCATTTAGGCCTGGACCTGATCATAT
>NW_016157551.1:211610-222793 GCF_001687245.7 Rhagoletis zephyria
GGATTGTTCTATACCGAAAAAAATAGACCCCTATTTTTTATTTTGAAATCAAAAAATATTTAGAGGTCGCCCCAAGCGCCCAAAGTTTGCCATGTATTTTATATGCGGAAAAAAACTTTTCGCAGAAATGGTATAGAATTCAAAAAAACTAGTATTTCTGTATCGGAAAACTCTTATCATCTTGCAGAAAATTCCAAATTGTTTATTTAACCATTTTTTCATCGCAACTATAATTTATAGGTCCGCCAAAAACCCACAAAAACCCCGAAAAATGCAATGTTAAAAAATTGTTAAATAAATAATTGGTTATTATTATTGTGAGTCTCCTGAAGAGAACCAGAGTTTTCCGATCGAAATANATTAAAAAAAAACAATATTTTTGTATCGGAAAACTCTTTTCATCTGCAGAAGATTCCAAATTGTTTATTTAACCACTTTTTCATCCCAACTATAATTTATAGGTCCGCCAAAAAACCACAAAAACCCCGAAAAATGCAATAGGGGGACAAATAAAAATTCGTTAGTATTAAAAAATGGTTAAGTAAATAATTTGGTATTATTATTGTAAGTCTCCTGAAGATAACCAGAGTTTTCCGATCGAAAAATATTAATTTTCAAGAATTCTATACCATTTCTACGAAAAGTTGTTTTTTCCCATACTTATAAAAATGCATGGAAAACTTTGAGCACTTTGAGCGACCTCTAAATATTTTTGATTTTAAAATAAAAAAATGCTTTTTTACCTTCCTTTTATTAGCTCGGGATGTAACTATGTAATATTGATGCGCCTAAAAGATGCAGCGATTTCTATTCTCAAGTTACATACCTGATGACAGTACGAATGGCTATTATAATAGGGAGGCTTTAGTTTTTTAAACTATAATTTTTTTTTTGTCAATGTTATTGTGGCTTATTAACATTTTATTTTTAATATTTTTATTGAGCTTTCGTGGTACGATTGTTTATTAGGAAAAATTGAAAAAGCAACAAAGTATTTCTATATAGAACAATCCTAGGGGGGTGAGAGCATTACAATTCCGACTTTACTGTTTTTGGACCACCCTAATGTACATGCAGTCATATCAAGAACACCTCACTTCAAAGTGATATTGTTTTCCACTTTTGTTTATTTATTTATTTTTAAGAATTTGCATTAAAATAAAGTTCATTCTCTGAAAAAAATCCATATAAACCCATATTTAAATCTTTGTAGAAAACTAAAAAAAAATCTAAAAATGTTCATCCAAATTTTAAAATTATTTTCTCAGAATTTTTTGAGTATATACATTTAAAGCCCTTTCAATTTTATTGCAATAATGTGTAAGTTTCAAGTGGCTAAAAATTTCCGTTGTTGCGGATTTCTTCCATAAAAAACTAAAAATTGTGTTTATTCGTTATATGGGAGCAAATGCGGCAAAAAGAATCAAACGTAATTTTAAGGCTCTTGAAACTTGCACATTATCACACTACAATTGAATCGGCTATAAAGCTTCATACTCAAAAAATTTTTACACTTCTGAGTAAATAAGTTTGAAATTTGAATGAAGATAAGTTGATTTTTTTTAGATTTCTAAAAAGTTTTAAGCAATGTGCTACTTTTCGACGCGAATAATGAAATGTGCTAGTCTTCCACGCGAATATGAAATGTGCTAGTCTTCCACGCAAAAATCTGAAATGTGCTACTTTTCGACGCGAATAATGAAATGTGCTAGTCCTCCACGCTAATAGTGAAATGTGCTAGTCTTCCACGCGAATAGTGAAATGTGCTACTCTTCGTAGGGACCGACGATATGTACACATATTAGGGACACAACAAGATCTGACCATTTATTTTTTCGTTATTTATTTATAACTATATACCTATATATAAACCTTTTTAACATACTTTGTCAAAAATTCTCAAAAATCGACGCAAGTTCTTAAATAAATGGTCAAAACGTATAAATAAATAGTATCCCTAATTATGTGGCTACTACCGTATACATATGTACATATCTTTTAACAATAAAAATTTTTTGATAATCTATTTCAATCCACTTAGATGCATTTAAAAAGAAAGGTCCTGTTGAGTTCGAAAAGAAATCAGGAAGGCAGTTGAGCTCAATGTAATGTATAATATGTATAAGGATATTAGATTTAAGTATGTACATATGTACGTTGGTGGCAAAAATAATAGAAACGCCTTATTTTGCTTAAATTTTGGCCACATTTCCTTTGTTTATTAATGTTTAATGTACTGTGCTTAGGGTAATGTATTTAGCTTCTAATTTGATGTAATGTAATTAGCTTCTAATTTTTTGACGATCAATAATTAGTTCATAAGATTTTATGAAAATAAAAGAAAAAATAAGTATTACATGTGTCAATAATGATCGATTTCTATATCGTGGGAGAGAGATCAGACTAGACGAATTTTTACATCAACTGTGAGTAATCAACAATGATATGAAAACATGACAGACTTGATGTGTCATGATCATGGTTGCCACAATTGGCAACTTTCTACCAAAATTGGTAACTTTTAAGCGGTTTGGTATCTTGGTAACTTTTATTTCATTTTGGTAACTTTTGCAACCAAACATCTATTACTAGAAAGAAATTAATTATGTTTTTCATGTGCGTAATTATTAAAACCCTTCGAGTTTCAGTGGCAGCACTACTGACACTTCTACAAAATTACTTCTATAAAATTAGAGTCATCTCATATTCGAATACTGGAAATATTTGAATTGCAGTGGCAGCACTACGGGCTACACTTCTAAAACAACTACCGAATTTTTGCGATCTCACATTTTAATACTGGAAATACTGTTTGCGACAGTAGTTCAGTAAAAATGGTATAAAAATTCGGCAATCTGGCAATTTTCCGGCACACAAAAAAAATGTCGCGTGCTTTTTACCAGACCCACCTACCGAATGTATTTCGACCCACTGGATCCGAATCCGAGGTCCGTTTGACACGTACAGTACATACCGAAAAAAATAGCAAAAAATTAGCAGTTTTCGCAATTCACTCGAAATTTTATACGCGTCAAGAGGACGGTTAAAAGCACCCGCAACTTTTTTTTTGTGGGCCGGTGCTATAATTCCGTGAGTCGCAGGTTCAAATATCGGCACATTCCGAACAAAAAATTACACTGAAGATGGCACAACTAGTGATGTTCCGATATCAGTACTTAGAAGTATATACTCGAGTACCTCTACCAATTACCGAGTATTTTTTGTACTTCGATACGCGTGTACAAGTACTTCATGGGTATCGAGAAAAAGTGCAAGTATTTACTTGTTTGCTAAATTTGGGAAAATCAACTGAAAATAGATCTGTGTTGAAGTTTTTGAAAAAAAAAACGATTCAAGATGTGAACCACTCGATTTCGCTAGGGTTAAAACTAACGAGTGGAGAACAAAAATCGTATCGTAGACGAGGATGTGGAGGCAGCCTATGAATTGCGGAAGCGTCGTCTATAGATCATTTTGAAATCGAAGAATCAAACACATGTAAACAATGAGCTTTCTCATCACTTAACATCTCCAATTTCAGCACTTTTAAGTAACTCCATTTCAAAATAAGCCTTTCGCCACTGTATGTCGTTATATTGTAAATGGGCATTAAATTAAAATTTCTTGTGTAAGTACTTTCGAGTACAAGTAGAATCGAGTATTTTCTAGCTATACTTTGAGTAGCATCGAGTATTCTCTTCGATACTTTTAATGAGTACGGGCATCGAGTACATGGTGGTATCGGACGAACACTAGGCACAACGCGGAAACCGTTTTTGTCTCCAAACCAAATTTGGTNTGGCAGCACTACTGACACTTCTACAAAATTACTTCTATAAAATTAGAGTCATCTCATATTCGAATACTGGAAATATTTGAATTGCAGTGGCAGCACTACGGGCTACACTTCTAAAACAACTACCGAATTTTTGCGATCTCACATTTTAATACTGGAAATACTGTTTGCGACAGTAGTTCAGTAAAAATGGTATAAAAATTCGGCAATCTGGCAATTTTCCGGCACACAAAAAAAATGTCGCGTGCTTTTTACCAGACCCACCTACCGAATGTATTTCGACCCACTGGATCCGAATCCGAGGTCCGTTTGACACGTACAGTACATACCGAAAAAAATAGCAAAAAATTAGCAGTTTTCGCAATTCACTCGAAATTTTATACGCGTCAAGAGGACGGTTAAAAGCACCCGCAACTTTTTTTTTGTGGGCCGGTGCTATAATTCCGTGAGTCGCAGGTTCAAATATCGGCACATTCCGAACAAAAAATTACACTGAAGATGGCACAACTAGTGATGTTCCGATATCAGTACTTAGAAGTATATACTCGAGTACCTCTACCAATTACCGAGTATTTTTTGTACTTCGATACGCGTGTACAAGTACTTCATGGGTATCGAGAAAAAGTGCAAGTATTTACTTGTTTGCTAAATTTGGGAAAATCAACTGAAAATAGATCTGTGTTGAAGTTTTTGAAAAAAAAAACGATTCAAGATGTGAACCACTCGATTTCGCTAGGGTTAAAACTAACGAGTGGAGAACAAAAATCGTATCGTAGACGAGGATGTGGAGGCAGCCTATGAATTGCGGAAGCGTCGTTTATAGATCATTTTGAAATCGAAGAATCAAACACATGTAAACAATGAGCTTTCTCATCACTTAACATCTCCAATTTCAGCACTTTTAAGTAACTCCATTTCAAAATAAGCCTTTCGCCACTGTATGTCGTTATATTGTAAATGGGCATTAAATTAAAATTTCTTGTGTAAGTACTTTCGAGTACAAGTAGAATCGAGTATTTTCTAGCTATACTTTGAGTAGCATCGAGTATTCTCTTCGATACTTTTAATGAGTACGGGCATCGAGTACATGGTGGTATCGGACGAACACTAGGCACAACGCGGAAACCGTTTTTGTCTCCAAACCAAATTTGGTAAGGGATGACGGAAAATCGTTCCACATTACATCATACTCCTACGCTGTCGAAAAGACGAACAACGAAAATGAGAATATAGGCACATGCAGTAATTAGTTGATATAAAAATATTTTCTAATAAAAAAAATATAATTTTCAATAGGATTTTCAATCTTGATAATTTATTTAGAAAATAGATTTGAACTTCTGTGCTAGAACTGAGAGCTCTTGATAAATAATCAAAAATTGACATATTATAAAAATATTGAATTTATTACATAAGTGCACAGATTCTTGCTGTATGTAAGTATATTCAGTAAGTTTTATTCAGTATATTTTTTTCTCAGTGCAGATCTGAAAATTTTGGCAGTGAAGATTTGGTAACTTTTGGTAACTTTTCTTAAGAGATTTTGGTAGAAAAAAATTTTGGCGTGTGGCAACCATGGTCATGATTGATCGGTTATTACATCAAATTTGATTGCACATTACTGACTTATATTTCTATCAAGGTTGATCAATCATAATTGTCGAAGATTTACATCACTGATGATTAAAATTTGAAGGCCGAACTCAAAGGGAGTAAGCAGTCTAGCAATATGCCAGAACGTATATGTTAGAAGGAGATGAAGCATCACACGTACACAAAAGTTTCCATCAGATTTTTCACACAGCCCTTTAGAATTTGATAGAAACTTGTAGGTAGCCAGTGACAGAAATCTCTATCAGTCTTGCTACTCAAATGATTTGTCAAATGATAGTCACTGTTCTTGCAGGGATGTTAAATGACCAAATGACCTGAAACTCGCTGTAAGTCGACTTGTGAACCAGTCTAATACATACATACATACTTCCACAAATATATAGTAGATATATCCTCCTCTTAGCGTAAAATAATTTTCGGGAATGTCTCGGCCACAGGGCCACCACCTATCGTGTAAGTTTCAAGTCCAAATATTTCTTTTAAATTGGCTAAATTGTTTTGTAAATATCAGCCAAATCAGCAAGTAAATGCAATTTTTATGAACATCCCGACCCCAGCGCCACCTAGCGATATGAACGAAATCGATCCAGCCGTTTAGAAGTTTAGTGACATTCAATATACGGAAAACTCTATGAAATTGTGAAATCGTGATGTCTCAGCTTTCCTCATTTTTCGGCAACAACAACAAAAAATTTCGAATTTTTTTAAATCAAAGAACCTTCCACACAGAATGTCCAAAAATGTGCTTTTTACAGAATTGAAATCGGTTCAACCGTTTGGTCAGACATCGCCGTCAATTTTATATTTATAGACTAGAAGAGCACCCGACGTCGTTCGGGGTAAGCAAATGAAAATATAAAACACTAATACAAATATTCAGTTCAGGAGAGAAACTATTTTCTTTCTGTTTAAACTAAGGCATCCTTATTACCCGTGCTTTTAGCTTTATTGTGCTTCAATATATGTATATTTATCATCATTTTCTGTACTACAAATCTTGTTCCATTATCAATATTAGGCAGATTAAGGTAACGAATTTTTAAATTAATACGGTACATTCCGTTTGCTCCTTATTAGCTTAGCTGTTTAGTATAGCTGCACTTTTCCAGTAGAATGCTTATTTCGGAAGAGTTTTATTCATTATTTAACAGCATAGCGGGATCAAAAAAATGATATTATTTTTCCATTTCGAAATTGTCAAAAGTCTGTAAGGTTTCATAAAAAACAGTTTTAAATATCCGAGTGATCTAATAGGTGAATACATACATATTTATCCCCTTTTACAAACTCATTTATATCACAGCGCACGGCAGTGCGCTCGAGNGATTTGGAAGTTTTTATCCAGACGTCCAATCGACATGTTTGAGATATCGTCGGAAAAGTCTTGCAGAGTGTGTCCAGAAAATGTATTCAATCTTCATAAATGATTAACCGGATTCTTAAAAATTAGGCTAAAGTGTTGCGAAACAAAAAACGTTTTTTTTTTGCTTTTGCCGGTTTAAGGGGGCATGTGGGTACACCCAACATATTTAGTGTTATTCTATACGCCAATACCTTTCAAACGATACCTTATATATTAAGTTCCGGCTACTAGTTGGAAAGATATAGAGGTAAATGTGTTTTGGTTCGTGTCTCCACTACGATATGCTTTGGTATGTATGTGGCGTCTGTACGTACCTTCATTTAATTTTTTTCAAACTTTCATCATCATTTTATTCTAGGTTTCCACAAATCTAGCCCAAAACCTTAGCTTTCATCTGGTATATAGCTTATATCTGGGAAAACTCTTGTTGTGGAGATATTGTGATTCAAATTGAAAAAATTTCGCTCTAAAAAGGGTCAAATGGTTAAAAATTAACATATCCGTCTAATTTAGTTACTTTAAGATATAAATCTATTATACCCAGCTCCCCGAAAAAAATTCCCATTCCCCGATTGCTACTTAATCCGAAATTCCCTGCTAATCGGGGAATTTACCGCGAGTTGACCAGTTGAAGGATGCAACTGTGCTAATCACTTCGTACATGTCGTGGAAACCCAAATTTTTGTGTATTTTAGAGTTCTTTCAGTCGCATGCCGAAATTGTAATATTTTTCTCTATTATAATTGCAGGTATGTCCACAATATTTAAGTATGCTACATGGGCTTATCACCCGCCCTTAACCTGGGGAGACGCGTACAACATTACCTACAGTTGTACATAAATATGTATGTATGAATGCATTTAGTTCACCCAATGTACCGCTACTACTTACATACATATGTATAAATTGAAACTAAGCAAAACTACTTGAGAAAAAACCATTAGTTTAATAGCACGAGTGCAACACCGTAAACATGATAGAAGTAAAACTTTTTAAAAAAAGCACATGTGTGTGCCCCACACCCGGTAGAAATCTTAACAAAAATAAACTACGAGACAATCAGACGTATACAGTTGTTTATTGTATCCAAAGTAGGTACCAAGTTGATAAGATTTTATCATGTCTCATATTTATTTTTTTATTTTTCTGGAATACAAAGGATATGATCGTTCTTTTTGATTTTATTCCGTATTCAAAACATTAAGTGTTTCAAAGGACACATCGATTTAAATACATAATTTAGTTTTAAATGATATTTTTAGCAATTTATTTGAGAAAAATAAAACATGTATGGCCTTATTCATAAAAAATAAAGTAGCTTTATAAAAGGTTTATAAATTGAAAAATGTATGAAAACGTCGATTTATAAAGCTCTTTAAACCTACTTTATTTTTTATGAATAAGGCCATTAGATTATTGTTTGTATTTTCGTCGATTTTAAATTTGCTACCCCAAAATAATTGATATCAGATAAAACACCTCTTTGAGTTAAAATTTTCGAGTGACGAATGCTGAACAGGAAACACAAAATTTATTATATCAATTTCGTGACGAAAATTATACGCATTTTTTAACTGCCTTTGAAACGTACGGAAAATCTTTTATTATTTATTCGGAACGTTGCGAAATTCCGTCTAATAAAAAACAGAACTTTTGCAACGATTCTTATGAATACGAACGTTTCAAAGGCAGTTAAAAAAAGCGTATAATTTTCGTTGGAAAATACCTTTCTACAGAGATCCCATAAGCGAAATCAGAATAGTTTTGGCCCAGTTATTCAAGATTTTCATAAATCAATCTTTGAAAAAGGTTAAAAAACAGCTTCCAAAATCTCATGATTACGATTCCTTGAAAGGGTTTTGGAATATTTTTATGCAGATTTTTTAAGCCTTATCTGTTTTGTCATCTGAGGGGCTTTTTTCAAAAAGTTCGTTAAGAAACTATTTTTATTCATAAAAAACTCCATTTTTGGAGGTATCTTCAAATCGGTCCAGCTCGCTTTAATCTTAATATTTTTCTGAAATATTTTGGCGGACGTCTTAAAAAATAATAAACTTTGTAATCAACGCGGAAAAAACGCAACTTTTTTTGGTGATGCAGTCTAATGTACATAAATGTATGTCTGCATACCAAATTTCAAGTTCATTTGGCTTATGGTTCCCAATTTACTCCTCGCTTATGCTTTACGTTCCCTTTTACAAACTCATATATACAAACCTTACTATGGATGTGTATTCATACCAAATTTCATATTCTTCTGAATTATGATTCCGAAGTTGTAGCTGATAAAAAAATTCACGCCTGTGGAATGTGCCACGTTCCCTTTCAAAAAAAAACTATTTTATATATGCCTTAAGCACTTATCATAGGTCCTCACACCAAACTTCAAATTCATGTGACATGTGGTTCCGAAGTTATATCTGTTTAAAAACTTCATGTTCATGGGATGAGTCACGCCTTCTTGTACAAACTCCACCCACCATAGATATATCTGCATGCCAAATTCAATCTCATGTGACTTATAGTTTAGAAGTTATAGCTGATAAAAATTTCCACCCCTATGGAATGTCGCACTCACCCCTTTTAGAAACTCATTTATATATACCTTGCTATAAGCACGTACCATAGTATGATTGCACACCAAATTTAAATTTCATGTGACAGATGGCTCCGAAGTTATAGCTGATAAAAAAGGTCCACGCCTATGGGATGTGCCACGCCCCATTTTACAAATTCATTTATTTTTAATTTACATAAGCGCCTACCATAGATATGTCTGCGTAACAAATTTCAAGTTTGTGGGACTTATGGTTCCGAAGTATAGCTGATAAAAAAAGTCCACGCCTATGGAATGTGCTACTCCCCTTCTCACGTATATATAGCCTACTAGTTATAAGCACCTACTGAGATATGTCTGCATGCCAAACTTCAATTTCATGTGACATAGTTTGAAGATATAGCTGCAAAAATTGCCATGCTTATGGGATGTGCCACGCCCTCTTTTACAAACTCATGTCTATATACCTTGCTATAAGCTCCTAACGTAGATATCTCTGCATACAAAATTTCAAGTTCATCCCTGTAGGGAAACGAACTAGTGCGGAACTGGTTAGTGTGTTTGGAACCATGACTAGTACGCGTTAGACTGGCGAATTTAACATTGCGATGTCCTAGGAAGTGTCAATTGTCCCCCGTTGCATCCCTTTGGCTCTAGTTCCGAACCAGTTCTAAATTCGACAGATAAGATCTAGTTCGTTTTGCATCCCTTTTTCCATAGTTCCGAACCAGTTCCAAATTCGACAGATGAGATCTAGTTCGTTCCGCATCCCCTTTTCTTTAGTTCCAAACCAGTTCATAATTCGACAGATGAGATCTAGTTCGATCTGCATCCATTTTTTATAGTTCCCAACCTGTTATAAATTACGATCGGTTGATGGAAGGACAATACCATCACAAATGTTTGTACGCATTTATTAAAAATTTATAAACCACTTTAGTAGTAGTAGTAGTATTAAACCCAAGTAGTAAGTAAAAAACAAAAGTGCGTTCTGCTTAAAAGTAAAAATGTCCTGTGATCTAATGGTGCCTTTCTTTAACTTTAAGACCTCTACTAGACTATTTTTCATTAATGCTATACGAATCTGGAATTCAATTCCCGCTGCAATTAGAAGCAAGATCAATAAAAGCAACTTCAAAAACATTCTATATAGCTACTTTTGTAACAATTGATGAACCATCTAATATTTAAAGTTAATCTCTGTTAACCTATGAATAGATGATTTATGATTTAATTAATTATATGTATTAATGTATGTGTTTGTATTGAATTTATTTGTTGTACTATAAAAGATCTTTGTCTTACTGTACTAATATTTAATATTGAAATAAATTGAAATTGAAATATTAGTGCACTTTATCTTACTTGTCTAAATTTAAGCATATTGATTTTTAAGTAAATTCAGTTCTTTTTAAGCTTATATGTATATGAGTTACTTCGAAAGTTTTTGTCGTACTTAAATAAGATATACAGTCAGTCAATAAAGTTTAGGTACAGGGATGTTTTTACAATACCGGCAACTATTTTTTAAATATTTTATTTTTCCCCTAATTTTTTATAAAAATATGGTTAGTTCTACTCCAAAAACCCCAAAACTCAGAGTTCCAAACCTTATGCAAAATTAAAGAAAACTCCGCAAATTTCCATCCAAATATTGCAATTTACACTCTTTAGAAAAAAGTTAAGTACGCAGTTTTTTAGCCCATTCAATTTTAGTATAACAAAGTGCAAGTTTGAGGTAGCTAGGACTTACCATTCATATTTAGCAATATTTGTTTTTTGTTGTTTGGTAAGTCCTGTCTTCCTCATACTTGCACTTCATTATACTAAAATTGAATGGGCTAAAAAACTG
>NW_016157551.1:222864-233656 GCF_001687245.7 Rhagoletis zephyria
AAACCTCAACTTTTTCTAGAGAACGTAAATAGAAAGTAATTATTTTAATGAAATTTTGCAGAATTTTCTTAAATTTTGCACAAGGTTTGGAACTCTGATTTTTGGGAATTTTGTTGTATAATTGACCATATTTTTATAAAAAATTACCGAAAACTAAAATATTTAAAAAATAGTTGCTGTATTGTAAAAAAATCGTTGTACCTAAACTTTATTGACTGACTGTATTAAGGTAGCTGTGCTGGATTGCATAAAAAAAATTAATTTGTCTTTTCTTAAAAAAAGGTAGCTCTGGTGGCTTGAATTTTTAAATAAATTTAGTTAGAAAGTGGTAATTATTTTGACACTTTTTTTTAAATGCCTCGTTTTCTGCAACTGCATTGCCTTTCTCAACTGTCCTTCAGGATTTGGCCTTTTTTCATGGAATCACTAAGTATAATGATTATTAAGCAACTCAAAAACTATACCAGCGTGATTAGATTCGATTTAGATTAGATTGATTAGATTCGAAATTTCATACTTTGGTATCGATACTGAGTACGCATTCTGGCATCGAGCTCATGGTATCGATAATCTAAAAGTATCAGGGTAAAAGTATCGATACTACTCAGTATCGGACTCATTAAAACACGTTTCTTGGGATACTAAAATTATTTTATTCTTCAATCGTATCTAGTTATTTCCTGAAATTAAAACAATAAAATTTTAAATTTTTGAATTTTATTTCATTGCAGAACTTACTTTCACGTTAGATGTAATTTTAACGTTAAATGTACATATATATATATCTGTGTTCATATGGAATAGTAGCTTATGTCGAAAGGCGGGCTTTAGTATAATGCGGCAATCGCAGCATACGATTGCGAATGACTCACTGGCGCCGAGCCGTTGAAGACTGTCCTTCAGGATTTGGCCTTTTTTCATGGAATCACTAAGTATAATGATTATTAAGCAACTCAAAAACTATACCAGCGTGATTAGATTCGATTTAGATTAGATTGATTAGATTCGAAATTTCATACTTTGGTATCGATACTGAGTACGCATTCTGGCATCGAGCTCATGGTATCGATAATCTAAAAGTATCAGGGAAAAAGTATCGATACTACTCAGTATCGGACTCATTAAAACACGTTTCTTGGGATACTAAAATTATTTTATTCTTCAATCGTATCTAGTTATTTCCTGAAATTAAAACAATAAAATTTTAAATTTTTGAATTTTATTTCATTGCAGAACTTACTTTCACGTTAGATGTAATTTTAACGTTAAATGTACATATATATATATCTGTGTTCATATGGAATAGTAGCTTATGTCGAAAGGCGGGCTTTAGTATAATGCGGCAATCGCAGCATACGATTGCGAATGACTCACTGGCGCCGAGCCGTTGAAGAACTTTTGGCAAATAAACTTGCAAGAAATAGTTCCTATACTAGCTAGTCAATTTTCTTATTAAGTCTCATCAAAAAATTCCTTTTCGTTTAAAGATTGAAGGGAAGTCTCCCGCCATAGGCTACTATTCCATACGAACAAAAATATACTTTCACGAATTTCAAATTTTATTACGAATTTTTGTAAACTTTGTGGGTATGCCTTTTTGTAGCCTATTAAATTTTGTATAATAATGTGCAAGTTTGAATTAAAAGTCAACGGTAGTAGGCTATACGTAAAGTTGAATAGGTTAAAATACCCAAAAAGTTTCTAAAAATTCTCCATTTTCGTGAACTTTGCGTAAAGTTTTATGGCCTTATTGATAAAAAGTAAAAAAGGTTTATAAACTGAAAAATGTATGAAAGTACCATTTTATTAAGCTCTTTAAATCCACTTTATTTTTTTATGAAAAAGGCCATTAAACTTTAACTTATTTGGTTTATGTTATGCAACAGACTACACGAAATTTCAGTTTATTTTAAGTGATGGACAAAATTTAATGATAGTAATCCATATAAGCAAAGAAAATTGGGTTGCCAAAGGAAGAACAAATTTAAAAACGGTGTTTTTTAAAAAGTATTCGATACTACGAGTACTTTGCAAAGTATCGAGTAAAATCACCAAATAAGGTATCGAGTATTAAAGTACTCATTTTTATACCCTCAGTATCGATGCTCAATATCGATAGTATCGTTCGAAACCTCAGCGTGATTACCGACGAATCCTTTTGAGAGGTAGCCGCACCCTTATAAGAGGAATAAGACCCAAACTTTTCAGGTCAAAATTTCAGTAGGTTGCGTCTGTATGGCCTTTTCAATTTTATAAATTATCATTGTTTTTAAGTGGAAAAATAAAACTCAAAATTAATGATAATCTCTGCGCGAATCAAATAATAATTATTTCCGTTTGTGCGAAAAAATAAAACTCATTAATAATTCATAAAATAATGATTAAATGCTGATTTAAATTATTTTACTCATAATGATTACCTTCCCTGCTTTTAAAATTTGAAATAAAATAGTTTAGTGAAAGTGCCACATTTCACTGCTTTTGGACTGGTGCGGGCCTAGTTACTATCGGACTGGTTCGTTTTTGGCTAAACAGAACTAGTACTGAACTAGAAATTTGGTTTACTAGTTCGTGTTTTCCCTACAGGGATGTGACATACATATGTATGGTTCCGAATAATAGATGATAAAAATTTCCACTTATATGGGACGTGCCATGCCCCCTTTTACAAACTCATGTATATATAGCCTACTATAAGCACCTACCACAGATATGTGTCCATACCAAATTTCAAGTTCACGTGACTTATGATTTTGAAGTTATAGCTGATAAAAATTTCCCCTAATATGGGATGTGCAACGCCCCTTTTAACAAACCCACTTATTTATACCTTACTTTAAGCACCTACCATAGATGTCTGCATACCAAATTTCAATTTCATGTGATGTATGGTTCCGAAGTTGTAGCTGATAAAAAAGTCCACGCCTATGGGATGTGCCCCGCCCCCTTTTTAAAACTCATTCATATATACTCTCCTATAAGCGACTACCATAGATATGTCTGCATTCCAAATTTCGAAGTTATTGCTGATAAAACGGACCACGCCTATGGGATGTGCCACGCCCCCTTTTACAAACTCATTTATTTATACCTTTCTATAAGCACCTACTATAATTATGTCCGCATATCAAATTTCAAGTTCATATGACTTACAGTTCCGGAGTTATAGCTAATAAAATATTCCACGCCTATGGGATGTGCCACGCACGCTTTTGCAAACTCATTTATATATACCCTCCTGTAAGCGCCTACCATTTACATGACTGCATACCAAATTTCAAGGTCATGTGACTTATGTATCCGAAGTTATGGCTGATTAAAAATTTCACGCCTATGGGAGGTGCCAAGCCCTCTTGTCGAATACGAATTTTTTTTCACCCTTTTATAGGCCCAGATGTCATGGCAATACTTTGTCAAAACTTCGTTCGATTCTGTCCGTCCGTTTAGGGTGTAACCTGGCACATACATACATACGTACATACATACTTCCACAAATATATAGTAGATCTATCCTTCTCCCAGCGTAAAATAATTTTTGGAAATATCCCGACCCCAGCGTCTCCTATCGTGTATTTTTTTAGCCCAAATATTCCTTTTCAATTGGCTAACTTCTGTTCTAAATTTGAGCCAAATCGGCAAGTAAATACAATTTTTAGGAATATCCTTACGCCAGCGCCACCTAGCGAGCGAATTTTCGGTAGAAATGTTTTCTTTCAAGGTACTGATATACGTTCCAAATATGAACCAAATCGGTCCAGCCGTTTAGTAGTTTAGTGACATTTAATGTACAGAAAACTCTATAAAATTGTGAAATCGTGGCGTCTCAGCATTCTTAATTTTTCGGCAACAACAACAAAAAGTTTCAAATTTTTTTAAATCGAAAAACCTTCCAGACAGAGCACTTTTTACAGAATTGAAATCGGTTCAGCCGTTTGGTCAGGCATCGCCGTCATACGGAAAACATTTCATTTTTATATAGAGATAGAAAAACCTTTTTTGTCAAAACTTATATTACAGGTGCTATAACGAGTCAAAGGTCAGAAATTCGAAAAATTAAAAACTAAATATTTCAAAAACTTTTGAACTGATTTTTAAAAGATTAATATCGTTGTAAATGTGATTTAACTCCATATTTCGTGAAATAAAAATTTGTATCGGTTAATAATTTTTTTGTTTAAAATATNTATAACGAGTCAAAGGTCAGAAATTCGAAAAATTAAAAACTAAATATTTCAAAAACTTTTGAACTGATTTTTAAAAGATTAATATCGTTGTAAATGCGATTTAACTCCATATTTCGTGAAATAAAAATTTGTATCGGTTAATAATTTTTTTGTTTAAAATATTTTTTTTTTATAAAAACAATGTATTTTTTCATTTAAATTGTGTTTTTTCTAAAATTTGTATATTCGAAGTATACAAATATGCAGATCAAGAAAAGGGGATTTTTTAAAAATCTGTTCAAAATTGTTTGAAATATAAGGAATTTAATTTTTCGAAGACCTTAACTTTGACCCTTTATAGCACCTGTAATATTCATTTTATTCATGTATATTTTTAGTTATTCACATGCAATAATCTTCTTTATATATAAAAATGAATTGCTGTTCGTGTGTTATCGCATCACTCAAGAACGGCTCAACGGATTTGCTTCGTTTTTCTTTCATTTTGTGACTTTCTATCTGTAGAAGGTTTGTAAAGAGAAAACTGGTAAAATGGTGTTGCCAGATATTTGCAATATCAGAAAAAAATAATATTACAAATAAGCCGCAATAATGCCATTTCACTGAGAACGCATAACAAAATTAATTCGGAAAAAAATTTGGATAGGGTTACCACCATTCGAAAAAAGGTTTATTTTTAAAAATGGATTGCTTTTATGTGTTATCGCATCACTCAAGAACGGCTCAACGGCTCTGTCTGTAGAAGGTTTGTAAGGAGAAAATTGGAAAAATTATGTTGCCAGATATCTGCAATATCAAAAAAAAAATTAATTATAAATGAGCAGCAATAATGCTATTTCACTGAGAATGTATAAAAAAATTAATTCAGAAAAAAATTTCGGTACGGTTGCCACCATTCGAAAAAAATGTATATGTAAAAATGGATTGCTTTCGTGTGTTATCGCATAACTCAAGAACGGCTCAAGGGATTAGCTCCGCTTTTATTTCAGTTTGTGTCTTTCTCTCTGTAAAATGAATGTAAAGAAACAATTGGAAATCCGGTGTTGCCACATATTTCAAATATCAAAAAAAAATTAAATTCACATAAGCCGCAATAATGTACATTACTGAGAATGCATAAACAAATTTAATAAAAAAGAATATATAGAAATAATATATTACAAATAAGCCGAAATGCCATTTCACTGAGAACGCATAACAAAATTAATTCGGAAAAAATTTGGATAGGGTTACCACCATTCGAAAAAAAAGTTTATATTTAAAAATGGATTGCTTGTATGTGTTATCGCATAACTCAAGAACGGCTCAACGGATTTGTTTCGTTTTTATTTCATTTTGTTTCTCTTTGTCTGTAGAAGGTTTGTAAAGAAAAAATTGAAAAACCGGTGTTGCCATATATCTGAATTATCAAAAAAAAATTATTTTAATAAGTAATAATGCTATTCCACTGCGAATGTATGAAAACATTTAAAACAGGAAAAAATTTGCATTCGAATAAAATCTTATGTCACGGTGTTTGTAGTCAACTCCCCCTAAACGGCTTGACCGATTTGTATGAAATTGTGTGTGTATATTTGGAAATATATGAAATCAATGGCATACTCATGGAAAAAATTGATGTTATTGGAAAACCGAATTTTTCATGCCGCATATCTCTGATAGCGTTCATGGTAGGGTACGGGAACTTGGTATGGAGATATATAAAATCAATTTAGAAAATGAGCGGGGGAACAGGTCGTAAAGTCAATTTCATGGCGCTAAGTGAAGAACGCGTGGCACCTACTATAAAACCCAAATTTTTCATACTGCATATCTCTCTTCATGGTAGAGTACTGGATCTTGGTAGGGATATATATGAAATCAATCGCGGAGAAAAACTGGAGCTATTGGAAAAGGGCGCGTGGCACCTCCCATACGAAATTAAACGCATACTCATGAAAAAATTGATGTTATTGGAAAACAGGCGTGCACCTCTCATATAAATCTAGTTTTTCATACTGCATATGGGGTGTTCGAGTCGCAATCACAACCGCAGTGTTGCGCGCATTATTAAAGTACCACGTTCGGTGTGAAATTGTGGTGCAGTATTGCCGCTGTTATTACTTGCCTCGAACGTGGCCTGTTTCTGGATGCGTTCATTGTAGTCAAGTACTCTACTCTACTCATATAAACAGAACTTTTCATACTGCACATTCCTGGAATTGTTCATGGTTGAGTATTGGAACATATAGTAGTATAGAGATATACGAAATCAATCGCATACTCTTAGATAAAATTGGGGATATCTAAGAAGGGGGCGCAGCGTCTTTCCAAAGGTACTGAAGGTGTATATACATATAATACTTCGTTCGTGTGTTTGTGAGTGAATCGATTTTAATGAAATTTTTTTTTGTGTGAGTAAGGTCTCTTCGTAGGTGTTCAGATTCCCAGTTTGATCTACCAGATGGCGGTGGAGTGGTGTAATTGTTAAAGTTAGTTATGATCCGATCTGGCTTATATTCGAGATACTAATGTAATGGTAACGGTAAGGGCTGGGGGTCGAGTTGTTACTAAAAAGCGTCAAGTGATAAAAAGTGCCGTCAATGTCCGATTACATGCCAAGCTCCCGTGTGTTGCGATTGGCCCGATGAACGAGATTTGCGTGCTTCATTCGGATACACCGGGATTGAGTTGTCCAGGGGTCAATCTCAAATAACCGGCATTATGTCACCCATTAGAACCGTTGCGCTCCTTGATAAGAGCTTTAAGGTATTTCGACTGAAATAAGTTTGTGTGGAACAACGATACTCACCAATTTATAAATTGCCACCAACTATACCATATAGTTTCTAGGACAGATGGGAATGATGAATGGGAAAAAGTTCTTCAAATTTATTTCCTTTTGCGACTAACCGTTCTGTGAAACGCCAGATCATTGGAAAATTTCAAGAACTTCTTCACGAATATACACTTTCGTTAGGTTATTAAAGACGACAATGGAAATATGCCTTCTGACAACCACCAAACCGTAATATGTATTAGCAGATAAATGTATCACTGGAAATCGTGAACGTGAATTGTTGGTGAAAATGGTTCTACCAAAATATTTCACTAAAAAAAAAATAATTTTGGGCGGGACGAAGTTCGCCGGGTCTGCTAATAAAATATAATTTTTTACCAAAGGTCCTATTTCGAACTTCGAAGGCCCATATCTCGATTTCGGAGGCTGACTTCGAAAAACGGACAAATTACTTCATTACCTATGACTCTTAAAAAAAATTTGTTTGGTCCAATACCCAGAAAAAAAGTTGGTTTTGACGTACAGTGTTATTATTATTAATCACATATGTATTAGGTGCTCAAAAGGTCCATAGTGGGTGTTATTACGATGCTCTATTTTTGTACGACGTTCTGCTTGTATATGCATGTACCCACTAGGGATGCTGCGAATGTGGAATTTTAGACATCCGCGGACGCAAATGCGGATGCGAATGACTAACAGCTAACATCCGCGAATGCGGATGCGAATGCGAAAGTCAAGTATTTTTTAAGAAACAATTAAATTAAGTAAGTAAGTTAAGTTATTTAGGTAAATAAAAAATGGAAAAGTTAGTAATTTTTAATATTAATTTTATAGTTGAATTTAAAAATTAGAACATTATCTTCTATACTAATTATATAAAGAGAAGTCCCTTTTTTTTGTAACAGGTAATCTCGCGAACGGCTGGTCCGATTTTCATTAAATTTTGTATACAAATAGCTATCCGTAACCACCATGTTTTAGGCTGAACAAATTTTACTTTTTTTCAGGTAGGTGGACCAGGGACCGGTCTATTCGAAAAAATCTTATTATAGTCCGATTTGCTTAAAATTTAGTACGTAAGTAGCTTTTTGGCATATATTAGCATATATGACCCATTTTTTTCCGGGAAGTGGTCCATGGACCGATTTGTTCCAAAAAATTGAATTTACGGTCCGATTTGCTTAAAATTTGGTGCGCAGATCGCTTTTTGGCATGTATTAGCATATGTGATCAATTTTTTCCGAGAAGTGGACCAGGGACCGATCTATTCCAAAAAATCGCATTTATGGTCCGATTTGCTTAAATTTCGGTATGTAAGTAGTTTTTTAGCATATATTAGGATACTAGCAGACCCGGCGAACTTCGTACCGCCCAAAATTTGTATATATTTTATTGAAACTTTTTGGTCCAACATTTTCACCAACAATTCACGTTTACGATTTTCATTGGCACATTTGTCTGCTAAGATTAAGGTTTGGTGGTCATTTGCCGCTTTAAATAACCTAAGGAAAGTGTTATATCCATTCTTGAAATTCTCCAGTTGTGCGGCATTTCATAGCACGGTTATTCGCAAAGCGAAATAAATTTTTTCCCCTTCACTCCCTGGCGGCAACAATGACTCGGTTTTATAGTGAATGTCCTAGAAGCTTTACAGTATAGTAGGTGGCAATTTCAAAATGGGTGCGAATCATTGTTCTACAGAAATGCAATATACATATACTTATTTCAGACGAAATACCTTAAAAGTTTGAACGCATAATAATCAGCCTCATTGCGAGAGTCGTGCCGAATGCAAGTCGTTTCTCGAGAGTCGAATCGTATCGAAAATTTAGCGTCATTGCCTAAAATTTCCACTCGACTAGTGTATTAAAACGGAAGAACTTGGCAGCACTGCATAGTTTTCGACAATTTTCGTCGTTTACTTATTTCAGCACGACAGTAGACAATGCTAATGTTGTCGAGTCGTACAATTCAGCCTAATTTACGACTTACGCAATGAGGCTGAATATTGGAAAATCACATCCATTGGGCCAATTGCAACGCAGGAGCGTTCGATATACTCAATGGTGCAACAGGTCGATTTAATCTGACCTTCACGGCCCCTTTTCTCACTTGGCTATTTTTAGTAATAGCTCGACTTCAGCACGTTTTTGCAATAGGGTTCCCACCATTCGAATAAAATCTTATATCACGGTGTTTGTAGTCAACTCCTCGGAAACGGCTTGACCGATTTGTATGAAATTTTTTGTGTATATTTGGAAATATATGAAATCAATGGCATACTCATGGAAAAAATTGATGTTATTGGAAAACCGAATTTTTCATGCCGCATATCTCTGAAAGCGTTCATGGTAGGGTACGGGAACTTGGTAAGGAGATATATAAAATCAATTTAGAAATTTTAGAGCGGGGGAACAGGTCGTAAAGTCAATTTCATGGCGCTAAGTGAAGAACGCGTGGCACCTACTATAAAAACCAAATTTTTCATACTGCATATCTCTCTTCAACAACAACAGGTCGATTTAATCTGACCTTCACGGCCCCTTTTCTCACTTGGCTATTTTTAGTAATAGCTCGATTTCAGCACCACTTGGCAGCACGTTTTTGCAATAGTATTGCACACATATTTAAAACATTAGCCAAATCGGATCATAAATAAGATTTTTAGTAATAACTCAACTACAGCGCCAACTGTCGGATTAAATTGTGAAACTAAACCATCCAGAGACCCACTCAAATACACAAAAAGTTTCGTTAAAATCCGTACAACCATTTAGGAGGATTTCACTCACAAACACACCTACAGAAGAATAAAAAAATTCATTCAAAGATAGCTAAAGGTCGGTAGGTTTGTAGGCCTCACACCCCTTTTCAAATAGCCCAAATTTTCTCCATGAGTATGGGCTTGATTTCAACTATATACATATCTCCATACGAAGTTCCAGTACTGTACCATGAATACTTTCAGAGATATGCAGTATAAAAATTCGATTTATATGGGTGGAGCCACGCCCCCTTTCCCACAGCTGCCCTATTTCTTCATGAATATGCGATTGATTTCGTATATCTTCATACCAATATCCAGAACTCTACCATGAACACTTCCAAAGATAGGCAGTATGCAAAATTCGGCTTGTATGGAAGATGCCACGCCCCCTTTTCAACAGCTGCCCTCTTTCTTCATGAGTATGCGATTGATTTCGTATATCTTCATACCAATATCCAGAACTCTACCATGAACACTTCCAAAGATAGGCAGTATGCAAAATTCGGCTTGTATGGAAGATGCCACGCCCCCTATTCCAATAGTTCCAATTTTTCTGCAAGAGTATGCGATTTATTTCGTACATCTCCATACAAAAGCGCCAACTGTCGGATTAAATTGTGAAACTAAACCATCCAGAGACCCACTCAAATACACAAAAAGTTTCGTTAAAATCCGTACAACCATTTAGGAGGATTTCACTCACAAACACACCTACAGAAGAATAAAAAAATTCATTCAAAGATAGCTAAAGGTCGGTAGGTTTGTAGGCCTCACACCCCTTTCAATTAGCCCAAATTTTCTCATGAGTATGGGCTTATTTCAACTATTACATTTCTCCATACGAAGTTCCAGTACTGTACCATGAATATTTTCAGAGATATGCAGTATAAAAATTCGATTTAAATGGGAGGAGCCACGCCCCCCTTTCCAACAGCTGCCCTATTTCTTCATGAGTATGCGATTGATTTCGTATATCTTCATCCAATATCCAGAACTCTACCATGAACACTTCTAAAGATAGGCAGTATGAAAAATTCGGTTTGTATGGAAGATGCCACG
>NW_016157551.1:233681-235582 GCF_001687245.7 Rhagoletis zephyria
CAATTTCCAAAATCTACCATGCACACTTTCAGAGATAGTAGCATGAGAAATTCGGTTTGTTGGGAAGTGCCAGGCCCCCTTTACATATAGTTTTTTCAGTCTAAAACCATCCTTGGGCACGTGGGCAGGTGGCAGTTTCAAAAAAATCGGTCAGCCGCTCTCGACCCTTGCGAAAACTAACAAACGGCTTTCTAAATATAATTAGTTGAGATATTTATATATTATAATTATATTTTGACATATCCGTTGTTTCTGATTGGCCCAAAAAAATCTTGCCTAGTGACGAATTCGCCCCTTGATATGGTCGTTACTTACTTACTTCGAAATTGCATGAAAATTGGAAAACAGGAATCTATAAGCTTATCCAGGCAAAAAGCTACCTATGTACCGAATTTTAACAAATCGGCCATAAATACGATTTCTTCGAACAGATCGGTCCCTGGTCCACTTCTCGGACAAAAGGATCATATATGCTAATATATGCTAAAAAGCTACCTACGTACCGAATTTTAAGCAAATCGGACCGTAAATACGATTTTTTCGAATAGATCAGCCCTGGTCCACTTCTCGGAAAACATGGACCATATCTATCTATACTTCTATACTAATTATATAAAGAGAAGTCCCTTTTTTTGTAACAGGTAATCTCGCGAACGGCTGGTCCGATTTTCATTAAATTTTGTATACAAATAGCTTTCGGTAACCACCATGTTTTAGGCTAAAAAAATTTTACTTTTTTTCGGGTAGGTGGACCAGGGACCGTTCTATTCGAAAAAATCTTATTATAGTCCGATTTGCTTAAAATTTAGTACGTAAGTAGCTTTTTAGCATATATTAGCATATATGACCCATTTTTTCCGGGAAGTGGTCCAGGGACCGATCTATTCGAAAAAATCGAATTTACGGTCCGATTTGCTTAAAACCCCCTTTTCCAATAGTTCCAATTTTTCTGCAAGAGTATGCGATTTATTTCGTACATCTCCATACAAAACCTAGAACTCTACCCAAAAAATTTCCAGAGATAAGCAGTATGAAAAATTCGGTTTGTATGGGAGATGTCACACCCCTTTTTACAATAGCTAAAATTTTTCTCCAAGGGTATGCGATTGATTTCGTATATCTCCATACCAATTTCCAAAACTCTACCATGCACACTTTCAGAGATATGTAGCATGAGAAATTCGGTTTGTATGGGAAGTGCCAGGCCCCCTTTACATATAGCTTTTTTCAGTCCTAAAACCATCCTTGGGACACGTGCGGCAGGTGGCAGTTTCAAAAAAATCGGTTCAGCCGCTCTCGAGCCTTGCGAAAACTAACAAACGGCTTTCTAAATATATATTAGTTGAGATATATTATATATTATAATTATATTTTGACAGTATCCGTTGTTTCTGATTGGCGCAAAAAAATCTTGCCTAGTGACGAATTCGCCCCTTGATATGGTCGTTACTTAAAGCTATTTATATTCGAAATTGCATGAAAATTGGAAAACAGGAATCTATAAGCTTATCCAGGCAAAAGCTACCTATGTACCGAATTTTAAACAAATCGGTCCATAAATACGATTTCTTCGAACAGATCGGTCCCTGGTCCACTTCTCGGACAAAATGGATCATATATGCTAATATATGCTAAAAAGCTACCTACGTACCGAATTTTAAACAAATCGGTCCATAAATACGATTTCTTCGAACAGATCGGTCCCTGGTCCACTTCTCGGACAAAATGGATCATATATGCTAATATATGCTAAAAAGCTACCTACGTACCGAATTTTAAGCAAATCGGACCGTAAATACGATTTTTTTGAATAGATCAGGCCCTGGTCCACTTCTCGGAAAACATGGACCATATCTATCTATACTTCTATACTAATTATATAAAGAGAAGTCCCTTTTTTT
>NW_016157551.1:236183-241426 GCF_001687245.7 Rhagoletis zephyria
TCCTGCGTTGCAATTGGCCCAATGGATGTGATTTTCCAATATTATTATGCGTTCAAACTTTTAAGGTATTTCGTCTGAAATAATTATATGTATATTGCATTTCTGTAGAACAATGATTCGCACCCATTTTTAAATTGCCACCTACTATACTGTAAAGCTTCTAGGACATTCACTATAAAACCGGGTCATTGTTGCCGCCAGGGAGTGACGAGGCAAAAATTTATTTCGCTTTGCGAATAACCGTGCTATAAAATGCCGCACAACTGGAGAATTTCAAGAACGGATATAACACTTTCCTTAGGTTATTTAAAGCGGCAAACGACCACCAAACCTTAATCTTAGCAGACAAATGTGCCAATGAAAATCGTAAACGTGAATTGTGGGTGAAAATGTTGGACCAAAAAGTTTCAATAAAATATATAAAAATTTTGGGCGGGACGAAGTT
This sequence comes from Rhagoletis zephyria, assembly GCF_001687245.7. NCBI lineage: Eukaryota > Metazoa > Arthropoda > Insecta > Diptera > Tephritidae > Rhagoletis > Rhagoletis zephyria. The sequence continues at coordinate 236,629 of NW_016157551.1, forward strand.
CGCCGGGTCTGCTAGTATTTAATAAAAAGTAATGAGAATTGCATCGAAGCTGAAAATGTCGGATGAATCCTCCTAACTTTCATCTTCCCTAACTTTTTACTTGAAAGATCAAGGATAATGGCTAGATCCGTTGTTTAAACACCGCTCACAAGCCAAACCAGATGTGTCAGATTTTTAAAAAACTTTTTAAAAAGAATTCTTCGTTCTCATTCCTTTGGCTGTTTCAGAATTTGGGGAACCTGTAATGTTATCAGCGCTTTTTGATTTTAGTTTTTGTAATTCACTATTAATACTTCTGCGACTGGTTTGAAAAATGTGTGTTTACGTCAACCTAATATGTAGATGGATATGGAAAGTAAATTATTATTTTCCAGGAACGAAAATTTTGAACAAACTTATGTTTTCAAAGTCGTGGCTGCCAGCCGAATCGGATCAGAATATTGTTATTTTTAGCCGACTTCCAAACAAGAAGTAGGTTATCAGTTCGTCGGAATATTTTTTTTTTTAATGTATGTTACCGCATAACTTTGGATCACGTCAACCGATTTTGAAAATTCTTTTTGCATCGGAAAGGTAGTGTCTCAGAGGTGGTCCCATACTGGTTTAGATCCGATCATTATATATATATTATATATATATTTTTTTTTAAGTCGGTGTTTTTGCTAAAAACTACTTGTTTTTTATAAGCATTAGAATTATTGGAATCACGGATGTTGAGGGTCTCAGATAGTTACGTAATTCTTACCTAATTAAAGGTCAGACCTACAGCTTTTTTTATTATTTGAGCATCGATTCTCTTTATAGGGAAATGTTGAACATTTCTGATGGAAATCCCTTTTGAAGGAGCTTACTCTTTGACTTTAAATAGCAATGAAGGAAGACGTAGGGGGAGAGTTTTAACACAGAAATTTTCTGTCAAGGATCCAATGAACATACATCCCTATGAAAAAGATATTTCCCGGCAAGCAAACAAAATTACTGTTTCTTAAATTTTTGCTACAAATAAGTTACCCAAAGAGCCTTATTTGAAATGGTTAAAACGAATATATGTAACATCAAAAGTATATCACGAAAATTGGGTTTAAAAGTATAGTTGACACTTTCCTCTTTTATGTCTAGTAGCTTTTTTAAGATTGGTCCAAAAAAGTCATAATAAAGGAAGAAACCAATGCAGGTATTTAAAGCAAAGAATATTATTAAAGGGACTGTGTTCTCTTTGACGTACGTCAGAGGTCAAATAGAAGTGGGAACATGTAACTGTATTGACATTGATAGCTCGATTATATCTCAGGAAATAATAGGAGTCTTCATCTAAAGTGATAAAGGAATAAATTGCTTAAATTTATGTTTATCCGCATTCTTTCAGGAACGCACCTTAGTAAATAATTGCACAAATTTTTTTTATTATTTAACTTATCACGTTTCATTCTTACCTCGCGCATTGTGCAAATTTGCTTTTTATGTGTTCACAGCAAAATCTGACTACTGTCAGTCAGGGTTGAATTTCACTAAAATTTATACGTTTATCCACTCATATCGTTTGATTAAGTGATAAATTTTGGATAAATATATTTCCATACAAAGTTTCACAGTTCATTTATCAAAATGATAAATTTATCGTTTTATCAAGTAAATCAACATTTTATCATTTTTGATGAAGACCTCTAATAGGTTTAAAGTAAAGGTGGCAGATATTTCCGTACCTGTGACTTTGTCACGGTTACTTAAAAGTCAGGGGTATTTAACTGCTGACAACTTTCAAAAAGTCACCGTGACAGACTGTGACAAAGGAGCAGTCGCAATGATATTTTTGTATAGGATTTTGCCTTCCACAATATCAGTAACAGTCACAGTCACTGCTACGAACTGTGACTGTGATAAAGTAAAAATCGCAATTACGTATCGAGAAACTGGGACCAGTGATATTAACGTTAAAGAAATTTCCTTATAATGACAGATTATTTAAAACTATTATTAAAATCTGATTAATGTTGTTTGATATTAAAACTTCACACCATTAAAAACGAGTGTGAATGACCAAAACAAACGACGAAAATAGTCAGTGATGCCAAATAAATTAATAATGCCCTTAGTTCACTCGGTAAAAGATTTATGTTTTGCAACTTTGTTGTCATTGTTTTTGTCACAGTTGCGGATGAAAATCACGGTGACTGTAAAATCACAGTCACAAATACCGTTGTTCCTCAAAAGTCACGCGATCGCCCATCTCTAGTTTAGAGACACTTTTATCAATGTTGATAAATATGACATTTGACCAGTTTTGCTACACAAATATTCTCATGTGCGGCGCCCTGGTAACACGACCACAAGCAAAAAGTATTGGCTAAAACTTTTCATTTTGTTTGGCAGATATGCGTTTTATCGGTGCACTTGCATTGATTATTGCGAATGTGAAAGCGAATGTGAATGTTACAATTAACGCGGAAGCTCCGCGGTTGCGAATGCNTTTTGTTTGGCAGATATGCGTTTTATCGGTGCACTTGCATTGATTATTGCTAATGTGAAAGCGAATGTGAATGTTACAATTAACGCGGAAGCTCCGCGGTTGCGAATGCGAATATTCGCAACAGCCCTGGTACCTAAATATGTATTAGAGATGAAGGTGTCTCCAAGGTTTTCATAAAAATATATATATATGTATGTGCATGTGCATATAGACTTTTGAATAACCATACACATATCTTTATCCAACATCTTATATGTATGTAGTAATAATTGTCTCGCAATTGTTGACAAAAGGGAAAGCAAAGGTAAGAAGTAACGACATGCAAACAGCGACAATCTTAATAATGTTAGTAGCAACACAAGCGAATGATCAGATAAACCGCAGAAACAAACACCTCAACGTATGTAGGTGCATATCATTTTCGGAACGTTTTGAGAGCGTAACACAAGTTGCACCTACAATCGCACAGATCTCATAAGTATGTATGTTCATACTAACTAAATATACATACACTCTTTTTAATACATTTATCCGCGTGGAAAAATTGAAGTTGAATATTGCAATAGAAATGACCATTAGAGATTTATTTGCGGAGCTCGTGGTTTCAGGTACATACAAATGTATGTACTTATGTATGTATATATGTATTCTAGTATAAATACGTCCATAGCAGTGTTGCCAAAACTGAGATTTATCTTCAAAATGCATTTATAAATAATCAGAAAATTTTTTACATGAAGATAATTACAACAAAATAAATCTCCATACAAAAAATCTTCGCAGTGAAGATATCTGCCAGCGCTTGAAGATTTATTTTTTCGGGGTGGTTGGCAACAAACTTTTCGTTTATGTCATCAATTTACCTTGCACGACAGGTAGATATTAAATTTGATATTTATGAATATGTTTTCGAATCGATTTTGCCTGTCGAAATTCGCGCTCAAACTCGGCTTTGTGCAGCAAAGCAACAAGATACAAAGTATGGATGTTAAAACCAAATGGTAAGTAATTTTGGTTTCTAAATTTAAATTAACAAATTATATTTTCTATGATTAACTTTATAGAAACATCATCATCACCATCCAATAGCGGGAATGAATTCGCAGATCCGGAGAGTTTTTTCCTAAATAAACTTGAACAAAAAAAAAATTAGTAACAAGCTGGAAACGACCACCTTAAGTGGCATTTTTTATACAAATGATTATATAAAAGGTTTTGTATAACAAATACAATTTTAATGCAAAAAACTTAATTTTTTTGTTATTTGTTTTTGTTATTTTTATGGCCTTATAACAATTATATTCAACAATTTTTATGGGCTTGAGGCCGTTTTTAGTGAAAACTTATTGTGGAGAAGCAGCAAATAACTTAAGGACGAGCACACCTAAAAGTTAAACATTCTATCACTTCTACCATTTTTTCAAATTATTGTTGCTTTCCCACAATAAGTTTTCACTAAAAACGGCCTCAAGCCCATAAAAATTGTTGAATATAATTGTTATAAGGCCATAAAAATAACAAAAACAAAAAGCTTAAGGACGAGCACACCTAAAAGTTAAACATTCTAATAATAGAAATATTAACAAAAACCAACAACCACATGGTCAAGTGAATTTCAGCGGAATAGCTGCGCTTGATTGTAGTTGCCTAAGCAAAAGTGAAATAGTGGAAATAAGCAACAAGAATTAACAAGTCAAACTTAGCACAATGCGTAGGCAACTAGCTGAGTCAGTGGTGATCGTCGGTCCCAATCCTACTGAAAGAAGTCTGATGAGGAAATGTGGTGATTTCCGAAATAGCTATCACTTTTACCATTTTTTCAAATTATTGTTGCTTTTCCATAATAAGTTTTCACGAAAAACGGCCTCGAGCTCATAAAAATTTTTGAATATAATTGTTATAAGGCCATAAAAATAACAAAAACAAATAACTTAAGGACGAGCACACCTAAAAGTTAAACATTCTAATAATAGAAATATTAACAAAAACCAACAAAACCAACAACCACATGATCAAGTGAATTGCAGCGGAATAGCTGCGCTTGATTGTAGTTGGCTTAGCAAAGTGAAATAGTGGAAAATAAGCAACAAGAATTAACAAGACAAACTTAGCACAGTGCGTAGGCAACTGGCTGAGTCAGTGGTGATCGTCGGTTCGAATCCTACTGAAAGAAGTCTGATGAGGAAATGTGGTGATTTCCGAAATAGCTATCACTTCTACCATTTTTTCAAATTATTGTTGCTTTTCCACAATAAGTTTTCACTAAAAACGGCCTCAAGCTCATACAAATTCTTGAATATAATTTTTTTGTTATAAACTCTTGAACAAAAA
>NW_016157551.1:241582-249903 GCF_001687245.7 Rhagoletis zephyria
GTAGAAGTGATAGCTATTTCGGAAATCACCACATTTCCTCATCAGACTTCTTTCAGTAGGCCTAGAACCGACGATCCCACTGACTCAGACAGTTATCTACGCACTGTGCTAAGTTCGCCTTATTAACTCTTGTTGATTATTTTCACTATTTTCACTTGTTAAGCCAACCACAATCAAGCGCAGCTATTCCGCTGCAATTCACTTGATCATGTGGTTGTTGGTTTTGATGCTTTTTGTTAATATTTCTATCATTAGAATGTTTAAATTTTAGGTGTGCTCGTCCTTAAGTTATTTGTTTTTGTTATTTTATGGCCTTATAACAATCATATTCAACAATTTTTATTGAGCTCGAGGCCGTTTTTTAAATTTATTGTGGAAAAGAAACAATAATTTGAAAAAATTTTCCACAATAAATTTTCGTAAAAAAACGGCCTCGAGGTCAATAAAAATTGTTGAATATAATTGTCATAAGGCCATAAAATAACAAAAACAAATAACTTAAGGACGAGCACATCTAAAAGTTAAACATTCTAATAATAGAAATATTAACAAAAAAACAAATAAAACCAACAACCACATGATCAAGTGAACTGCAGCGGAATAGCTGCGCTTGATTGTAGTTGGCTTAACAAGTGAAAATAGTGGAAATAAGCAACAGGAGTTAATAAGGCGAACTTGGCACAGTGCGTAGGCAAGTGGCTGAGTAAGTGGGATCGTCGGTTCGAATCCTACTGAAAGAAGTCTGATGTGGAAATGTGGTGATTTTCGAAATAGCTATCACTTCTACCATTTTTTCAAATTATTGTTCCACAATAAATTTTCATTAAAAAACGACCTCGAGCTCAAAAATTGGTTGAATATAATTGTTATAAGGCCATAAAAAAACAAAAACAAATAACTTAAGGACGGGCACACCTAAAAGTTAAACATTCTAATAATAGAAATATTAACAACGAACTTAGCACAGTGCGTAGGCAACTGGCTGAGTCAGTCGGATCGTCGGTTCGAATCCTATTGAAAAAAATCTTTTAGAGAAAAAAGATTTTTTTCTAATTTCGGTAGCCTTTTTATGGTTTTTGAAGATTTTATCATGACTGGAAAGATTTAAAAAATATTTTCTGGCAACACCGTATAGAAATCGATTAGGTTAGGTTAGGTTAGGTTGAAGTGGCTGCTAGGCCCAGACGGCGCCAGCATACTTAGGCCCGATCAGGGCTTATTGAAATAACACATGGATCCAAAAATCCCTACTCCTTAAACCAGTTCGTGGAGTCTGCGAACCTTAGCAACTGCCATATTCCAAACTTACCAGTCGCGCTTAGATCGTCTAGAAGACCTATACCTAGGAATTTCTGTCTTTTCCTGCCTAGTGCTGGGCAATCGCAGAGTAAGTGTCTTATTTATTCAGGCTCTTCTTTGCCGTGGCAGCTCCTGCAGTAGTCGTTGTGACTAACCTCGAGGCGTTCGGCGTGCCTTCCTATCAGGATATGTCCTGTGAACAGACCAATGCTGGTGACATGCTGGTCAGTGACATATCGCTTTTATTGAGAGTGAGAATTTCCCTCGATCTCCGTACATCCCATTTTGGCCATGTAAGCTTCGTTGTATTACAGTTTTCAGTGCGCTCCCATCTGGAGGCCGCTTCTTCACTGAAGTTCTCCCTTAGTAAGAGCTTGCAGGAAGCGAGGGGCATACCGATCCTCTTGCCGGCTGATGAAGGTGGAGAGGAAGTACCCGCCCTTGCAAGCTCGTCTGCCTTCCCATTTCCTGGTATGTCACTGTGCCCCCGTACCCCTACCAGGTGCAAAGCGAACTTCTTCGCCATCACGTTAAGTGATTTGCGGCAGTTGGCAACTGTTTCCGAATTTATAGTGACAGAGATAAGCGCCGTAAGGGTCGCCTGACTGTCTGAGTATATATATATTTCCGTAGTGGTGATAAAAGCTAGTTTTAGGCTCTCAACGGCTTCTTGTATGGCTGCCAATTCGACTTGAAAGACACTTCAGTGGACAGGTAGTCGGAATGATCTTTTTATTCCCAGTTTCTCCGAGTAGACGCCTCCTCCTCAGTGTTGCCGCGAATCATTTTTAGTGGTAGCCAAATTCCTTTGAAAAAAGGGCTAAAAAAGAGCTAAAAACGTCGTTGTGGTTAAAAATGGTAGCTAAACTTTTTTACTCACATATACATATAAAAGTATACGTGCAAACATTTTCAATAAGTAATGGAATAGAAAAACAATGAACTCTGGAAAAAATCTAATATTTTATCCAACCAAAAACCTTTTTGTATAAAAGGAAAAATATACGACACCCGCTTGCTGGCTCCATCAAGTGATTGTACCATCAGGTTCGAAGATTACTTATTACCAGCATGCTGGTACAATATTTATTTCTATACAAATGAGTTCGACGAAAGATCGAAATGTGTGTGGGGAGAGCCGAAATTTTATAATTTTTCTACCATTTTGTTAAACATTGGTTTTTTTTTTTAAATTCACAACTGCAATATCGTGATCTTAATCTTCCACGGCTTTGACTCATATAGTGCAAGAAATTTTCGCTAAAATATTTTTTACTTAGAAAATTGAGCTAATTTCACCACTTACTTTTACAGTATGTATGTATAAAAACGTAAAAAAACATACAATACATATATGTATATGTATCAGTCTTTCTTAGTGTAAATTAAGCAAATATACAACTTTTTCATGCCAAGTATGAATAAATTCTCCAAAGGGCTAAGAAAAGGGCCAGGGGCAATTTTAAATTTATGTGGCCAAAAACCGTATGTGGTAGCTAAATCTAGCCACCAAAGGGCTAAAACGGCAACACTGCTCCTCCTACCCTATTTTCTAGTTTGGAGCCGTCCGTGTAGAATCTTATGGCATTTCTAGACCCCGGAACTCCTTCGAGCCATANAGGAATTTCTGTCTTTTCCTGCCTAGTGCTGGGCAATCGCAGAGTAAGTGTCTTATTTATTCAGGCTCTTCTTTGCCGTGGCAGCTCCTGCAGTAGTCGTTGTGACTAACCTCGAGGCGTTCGGCGTGCCTTCCTATCAGGATATGTCCTGTGAACAGACCAATGCTGGTGACATGCTGGTCAGTGACATATCGCTTTTATTGAGAGTGAGAATTTCCCTCGATCTCCGTACATCCCATTTTGGCCATGTAAGCTTCGTTGTATTACAGTTTTCAGTGCGCTCCCATCTGGAGGCCGCTTCTTCACTGAAGTTCTCCCTTAGTAAGAGCTTGCAGGAAGCGAGGGGCATACCGATCCTCTTGCCGGCTGATGAAGGTGGAGAGGAAGTACCCGCCCTTGCAAGCTCGTCTGCCTTCCCATTTCCTGGTATGTCACTGTGCCCCCGTACCCCTACCAGGTGCAAAGCGAACTTCTTCGCCATCACGTTAAGTGATTTGCGGCAGTTGGCAACTGTTTCCGAATTTATAGTGACAGAGATAAGCGCCGTAAGGGTCGCCTGACTGTCTGAGTATATATATATTTCCGTAGTGGTGATAAAAGCTAGTTTTAGGCTCTCAACGGCTTCTTGTATGGCTGCCAATTCGACTTGAAAGACACTTCAGTGGACAGGTAGTCGGAATGATCTTTTTATTCCCAGTTTCTCCGAGTAGACGCCTCCTCCTCAGCGTTGCCGCGAATCATTTTTAGTGGTAGCCAAATTCCTTTGAAAAAAGGGCTAAAAAAGAGCTAAAAACGTCGTTGTGGTTAAAAATGGTAGCTAAACTTTTTTACTCACATATACATATAAAAGTATACGTGCAAACATTTTCAATAAGTAATGGAATAGAAAAACAATGAACTCTGGAAAAAATCTAATATTTTATCCAACCAAAAACCTTTTTGTATAAAAGGAAAAATATACGACACCCGCTTGCTGGCTCCATCAAGTGATTGTACCATCAGGTTCGAAGATTACTTATTACCAGCATGCTGGTACAATATTTATTTCTATACAAATGAGTTCGACGAAAGATCGAAATGTGTGTGGGGAGAGCCGAAATTTTATAATTTTTCTACCATTTTGTTAAACATTGGTTTTTTTTTTTAAATTCACAACTGCAATATCGTGATCTTAATCTTCCACGGCTTTGACTCATATAGTGCAAGAAATTTTCGCTAAAATATTTTTTACTTAGAAAATTGAGCTAATTTCACCACTTACTTTTACAGTATGTATGTATAAAAACGTAAAAAAACATACAATACATATATGTATATGTATCAGTCTTTCTTAGTGTAAATTAAGCAAATATACAACTTTTTCATGCCAAGTATGAATAAATTCTCCAAAGGGCTAAGAAAAGGGCCAGGGGCAATTTTAAATTTATGTGGCCAAAAACCGTATGTGGTAGCTAAATCTAGCCACCAAAGGGCTAAAACGGCAACACTGCTCCTCCTACCCTATTTTCTAGTTTGGAGCCGTCCGTGTAGAATCTTATGGCATTTCTAGACCCCGGAACTCCTTCGAGCCATAATTCTCTGCTAGGTAGCGTTACGCTATAACCTTTAGTGAAAGTGAGCCTTGGTACACAGTAGTCCGTTGTACTCGGTAGTTGTCGGTTTCTTAGAATTGTAGTGTGACCACAACGACCTTTAGTGAAAGTGAGCCTTGGTACACAGTAGTCCATTGAACTCGGTAGTTGTCGGTTTCTCAGAATTGTAGTGTGACCACAACGAGCCGCTTTCCAGATTTTAAGCCCCTGTAGCCTTAGGCCTGCAACGCAGCGTATTCTCGTCCCANAATTCCTTTGAAAAAAGGGCTAAAAAAGAGCTAAAAACGTCGTTGTGGTTAAAAATGGTAGCTAAACTTTTTTACTCACATATACATATAAAAGTATACGTGCAAACATTTTCAATAAGTAATGGAATAGAAAAACAATGAACTCTGGAAAAAATCTAATATTTTATCCAACCAAAAACCTTTTTGTATAAAAGGAAAAATATACGACACCCGCTTGCTGGCTCCATCAAGTGATTGTACCATCAGGTTCGAAGATTACTTATTACCAGCATGCTGGTACAATATTTATTTCTATACAAATGAGTTCGACGAAAGATCGAAATGTGTGTGGGGAGAGCCGAAATTTTATAATTTTTCTACCATTTTGTTAAACATTGGTTTTTTTTTTTAAATTCACAACTGCAATATCGTGATCTTAATCTTCCACGGCTTTGACTCATATAGTGCAAGAAATTTTCGCTAAAATATTTTTTACTTAGAAAATTGAGCTAATTTCACCACTTACTTTTACAGTATGTATGTATAAAAACGTAAAAAAACATACAATACATATATGTATATGTATCAGTCTTTCTTAGTGTAAATTAAGCAAATATACAACTTTTTCATGCCAAGTATGAATAAATTCTCCAAAGGGCTAAGAAAAGGGCCAGGGGCAATTTTAAATTTATGTGGCCAAAAACCGTATGTGGTAGCTAAATCTAGCCACCAAAGGGCTAAAACGGCAACACTGCTCCTCCTACCCTATTTTCTAGTTTGGAGCCGTCCGTGTAGAATCTTATGGCATTTCTAGACCCCGGAACTCCTTCGAGCCATAATTCTCTGCTAGGTAGCGTTACGCTATAACCTTTAGTGAAAGTGAGCCTTGGTACACAGTAGTCCGTTGTACTCGGTAGTTGTCGGTTTCTTAGAATTGTAGTGTGACCACAACGACCTTTAGTGAAAGTGAGCCTTGGTACACAGTAGTCCATTGAACTCGGTAGTTGTCGGTTTCTCAGAATTGTAGTGTGACCACAACGAGCCGCTTTCCAGATTTTAAGCCCCTGTAGCCTTAGGCCTGCAACGCAGCGTATTCTCGTCCCATAATATCTATTGGTATGATGTTAAGGATCGTATTCATTGCCATAGTAGGTGTTGTGCGGAGAGCACCACTAATGCAGATCAGGGCGGTTCTCTCCACTTTTTGTAATTTAATACTGTCTACTTTTTTCTCCAGCACTGGCCACTATACCACTACTCCGTACAGAAGTATGGGTCTCCCCACGACGGTGTATATCCAGTGCACTAGCTTTGGGGTTAAACCCCAATTTCGGCCGATTTCTCTCCTGCAGCCATATAGAACCACCGTGGCCTTCCGCACCCGCTCTTCGGTGTTTTGAATCCAGCTTAATTTTTTATCTAGGACTATCTCCAGGTATTTAGCAGATTCGCTTAATTATAGTGTGGTCTGTGCCAACCTTGGTGTTATCAGTGGGGGTATTTTGTACCTTCTTGTGAACAGTACAAGTTCTGTCTTGCTTGGGTTTACCCCTAACCCGTTATTTTTTGTCCAACTCTCGACTTCCTGCAGTTTTACCTGCATAATGTCACATAGAGTCTGTGGAAATTTCCCACTTACTGTTAGTGCAAGAACATCCGCAAACGCAATAACCTTACAGGCAGTGTTGCCAAATATGGGCTTTTCCTACCAAAACTGGTACGTTTTTTTCCATTTGGTAGGTTGGTAGGCTTGATTGGATTTTGGTAGGTTTCGGGATTACGAGTAATAGTTATTTGAGAAAAATAGAAAATATTTATCCTAAACATTTTAGCAATTTTATTTACATGCGTTCGTATAACGGCGGCCGCAAACATGATTCCTAAGTACAAACGTATACCCTTATTATTTCCAATATACAATACGAAGATCCATATATACTTTATGGCATACTTGGACCAAGATTCCACGAAAGTCTGCCAATGGGCCAACCATATTCTAGGCGGAGGTCTTCGCAATCGAAGTCTGTGTTCGCGAATTTTATCGTAGAAGGCAAATGACGCCAGAATAAACATTGTCAGATATTCAGGCAGCGTTAGAAGCCTTAGGGTCTTTTAAAACGGCATCAAGGCTTGTGAACTCTTGAACCAGCTGGGAGCCCACAATAGCGTACCGCTGTGGAGGGTTCAGGGACATGAAGCGTTTGAAGGCAATGAAAGGGCTGACTGAGTGGAGCCCAAATGCGTATGCATAGTTCCGAGCATTTTTGCGGTACATCTAAAGGATATACTGCAGACCTACTTAAGAGCTTAGGGAATTGCTGCACACTGGCGAAAGTCGAAACGAATAAGACAATCAAAGAGATTCATAACTTTTCAGGAGGAACTCCGAAAGATACCTTGAACTTAAAACTCTTACTGCCTGACAGCACACTGCAAGTTAGTTAACGTACCGATTGGATTAAAGCGTCTTTCTGTAGAGACTGACTGTAGGTTTTGTGGGCCGGTGAAGGAAGCCCCAGCGTGTATTATATGTACCTGTCCACGAAGCATGAATAGTAGATTGATGCACCTTGGGGAAGGATTGTCTTCTCCATCTAAAATTTGGAACATGGCATCATCCAAAGTGCTGAGCTTTTTAAATAGTCTAATATTGGAGCGCTCGGGAGAAGCTCGGCCAAACACTAACATATGTGTAAGCGCAAATCTATTATTATTATTAATATTGGAGCGATTACAATTAGGATTTAGCACAATATATCACTTGACAAGAATAAAGACGCTCGGGTGTTTTGAAGGCGAAAAAGGATGCGTGAAAAAATTTGGGAAAAAATACTCGTAAACATGGATTCAACATCATTCCGGAAAAACTCTTTGGGGAATTCGTGTACTCACAAACATAGTTCACCGCTAAAATAAGTCTTTCTCGCCTTTCTTCCCCGCCAAAGAGGTTAACACGTCTTTCTTTGCCCTCGCATATGTTAAGAGTTCTTCTTCGCGGAATTTTTTACGCGTGTTTTTTCGCTGTCAACTTTTGAGCTCGCGTCTTTATTCGTATCTAATGACGATATGTATGTATGTATAGTAAAATGAATCGTTATACGCAGCTAATTTGTTTTTATTGTACTAGCTGTATTTTACTTTTACTAAATGTTATGTTAGCTGTCTTCTTCTTCTTCTTTATTGACGCTGTAACCGCCTAAGCGATTTTAGCCGAGTCCAAAACAGCACGCCAGTCATTTCTCTTCTGTGCTAACTGACGGCAATTGGAAATGCCAAGTGAAGCCAAGTCCTTCTCCACCTGGTCTTTCCAACGCAGAGGAGGCCTTCCTCTTTCTCTGTTACCAGCATCGCGGCCCGCGTTGAATATTTTCAGGGCAGCAGCGTTTCTGTCCATTCGAACGACATGGCCAAGCAATCGGAGTCGCTGAATTTTAATTCGCTGCACTATGTCTATATCGTTGTAAAGCTCATACAACTCATCGTTAAATCGCATCCCCAACGCGTAAAAGTCCGTAAATCTTTCGCAGAATCTTTTTCTCAAACACTTCAAAAGCCGCCTCATCAGATGCTTTCATTGTCCATGC
>NW_016157551.1:255921-257402 GCF_001687245.7 Rhagoletis zephyria
ATAGATGTACATATACATATATCAGTGGACTCCACACCAGTTAAATGAAGCTTGCATCCATAAAATATTTTTGCTGTAAACCAATATAATTAGAGTTCCATTTTTTAGCTCAAAAGAAATTCTTATTACTTAGTTTTTATTTTTTCGATCAAATTTAATGATTATAATTACTATTCATTCTTATTTTTCTACCTTAAATTATTATTTGTAAAAATTAAAAGGCCACACAGTCGTACCACACACATATGATGTTGGTTAAAACTTAAAAAATACTACCGTTCTCTTTATTTAACTATTCTTAAATTCGGAGGAGAAGCTCGGCCAAACACTAACATATGTGTAAGCGCCAATCTATTATATTATAAATTCTAATAAAAATACCATATTATCCCATATGAAATTTTATTTGTATTTTTTCCTTAAGCTCTGGAGTTTATGTAGTTTTAGTTCTTAAATAACCCAACTTTAAAAGGAATTTTATTATAACCTTTTTTCGTTACCATTTTAAAATTACATTTCCGAATTCCAGCAGTTATATAATAAAATAATTATACGTTTAAGTTGCTAGACCAAAGTGCATCATCATAGCCATCCGAGGCACTGCTCCAATAATATGTTGGATATGAATAGTATATATTTTACCAAAAAAATTATTTACAAAATCACAATTATTGCAAATTATCTCTCAGATTTTCCAATGAATTTGAAACGAAAAGTCAAATCAAAAGCGAAACAAAGAAACAGTGATACCTATGCATACTTTTTCACAAAATTGTCTGCTCCATTTTTTGTTCTATTTTGCCCAGAAATGAAATTCGAATAAATAGAGTAGGCAATACTGTAACACTAGTATGCCGAAGTTGCCGAAATTACAACAACCACCCTCTAAGTGACAATATCTTATTACTAGCTCTGATCCAATACTTTCCGGGAAAAATCCTATAAAACTGTCAAACAGCAAAATTACTCTCTGAGTAAAAAGTGAGTAACAACAAAAAGCACGGGAACAAAAAAAAGCATTTTTCCTGTAAAAACGTCACCTAGTGATGGCTTGACACTTCATGATTTTACCAGAAGAAAAAGTTCGGGTAAAATCTTTCAACTTCATTCTCTACACAACTCTCCAAAAGTCGCTCTCATTTACAGGATTTTGGAGTACGAGAACATTTTTCCTGCAACTTCCTGCAAGTTCGTGTAAAATCCTGTAAGTTCATGGAGTACTGGATCAGAGCTATTATTTCACCATGATCAGCGCTTAAGCTTAAGTTTTGAAATCAAGTCAAGAATGAATGGTAAAAACGCGAGCAAGAATGCAAAAAGAAGAAGAAATTGTGCAAGAAAGGCTCCGTTCGCGACTGGGCTATTTAGGGACCCCCAGCCTGGCCGATCCTCGGTACGGTGCGTTTGATGCCTTGATCCAGCCCCTTCAGACCTCCAAGCCACGATCAAAAACTATTTCCATATGACTACGCTATTAAGGA
>NW_016157552.1:0-3408 GCF_001687245.7 Rhagoletis zephyria
GCTCTGAAAATATTCAACGCTGGCCGCGATGCTGGTAACAGAGGAAGAGGAAGGCCTCCTCTGCGTTGGAAAGACCAGGTGGAGAAGGACTTGGCTTCACTTGGCATTTTCAATTGGCGTCAGTTAGCACAGAAGAGAAATGACTGGCGTGCTGTTTTGGACTCGGCCAAAATCGCTTAGGCGGTTACAGCGCCAAATAAGAAGAAGAATGTAAGGTGTGAAAGGCTGGAATTACTAAAACTTTGTAATTTCAATGATAATAAAGTTTAAACTAGGATATGGTGCTACATATTAACAAATTGGAAATAAGAGTATTAAAGAGTCAGTGAATCCTTAGTTTAAAGGGGCTATTGTTGAATGGCATAATTGAAAGACAAATTTTAAAATTTTACTATCCTCGAAAAACTCGTGAAGATAATTAAAAATGCTAGGAAATTGTAAATTTTTGGTTGGTGGTGAAAACGTGTCACTAATAACTAAATTGAATGTTTAAACCTACACACCCTCTTTTTTCCAAACGGAAAAATTAAAAGCGCTCATACTACAATTTAAATGTTTTTAGGTAGTGCTTTTTTAATAAAACCTTCCCTTTGGAAGCTTTATTAAAAGATCTTTGAAGGTATATGAGAAGATGCGTTTTCAAAGCATATAGGTATAGGTGTTTCTGGACTTAAGATAAATTTTCGCAGCGTTTTATTGTAAAGTGTAATCACAATCCGGTGCATATGGTCTTGCATTTGAATTCTTTGGTGCATTTTGAAATCTTATGCTTGCTATCATGGCGACCGTTTCCGTTTTATTTTTCTGAGGAACACTAAACCAGAAGCTATTGAATCTCTGACCATTAACTAAAAAGAAGCATAAAGAATCGATCACGGAAGAATTATCATTTTGCTTACGGGTATGAAACCCATTTGGAGCATGGTAACATATCGTCAGCTGAGTGGAAGATCGCCCTATCTTGTCTGCCGGTTCAAAAATGGTCTATCTCAGCAAATGGTTGAATCACGCCCTGTTTTTGAATTCGGTTCGAAATTGCCCTATCTCCGCTTCGAAAGCTCCCTATCTGAACATAAATTCAATATATCAGCAGCTGAGGTAGAGCAATGTTGAAGTAATTGCTGAGATCTGGCGTTCTTCAACCAAATTATAAAATAGGGAGTTTTTCAACCAGCAGCCGAGATAATTAGGGCAATCTTCCACTCAGCCGCGGTATGCAATATTTGAATTTGAAAATAACAAAACATACCGGAGTTATAATTCACATTTTTTCTGCGGTAAAGTTTGTAAAATTTGGTATGCAGTTGTCAAATGCAAAATTTTAAATATGCAGGCACACCAGGTAGGACGAAAATGCGACCTGTGGCTGAACCACAAAATAAAAAAGTGATTTAAAATAGCGGTCGCAGGAAAACCTCTAGGGTAGTTATTTTTAATATTAAATACCATCTGCTATTCAGGGGTGTCGTAAAACTTTAGATCCCTTCAATTGGGTGTTTTTATGGTTATTTGACTATTCATTACAACTGAAAACAAAAGCTTTCCAATTCCAATTTTTCTTTAATTTAGCTTTTCGACGAGTAAATTAGCGTTAATTTAAGAATTTGAAATTAGAAACACAGGCATTGTTAATTACAGCTACTTATAATGCAATCTTAGAGCTTGGTTTCGTTATATGAAATCTGATAAATCAAGAAGCTCTCTGTGCGCAAAGTTGTTCATAAAGGCCACTTGCCATTGCCATTAGCTCTGTAGATTTGCTAAATATGTCCGGACAACAGTTTTCAAAACAAAAGAGCAAGTGTGCAATACAAACAAGGCAGCCACATATCTTGGTGAGTATTTGGTCAAGATTCTCATCTAACTTGTGAGTCCTGATGTTGTCATACCTGGTAACTTGCTTATAAAGCTGAGGGTTTATCGCTGTTAGAAGTTGTTTGTATATTATTTAGATATTTCGTCGACTAAACAACGAAGCTTGAACCTACCGAAGGGTAGCTACGGCTCTATATTGTACTAAATTTAGAGAATATAAACCCATCCAAGCCATAAATACCATTGTTAAGAAATGATTCTATGTAATTCAGGGAGTAAGTTTCTTGTTTGAGATGAGCAATTTTTTTTTTTTACAAAATTATTTCATTCGGTTTTGAGTCACATTATTTGAAACGAAAAGGGGTTATCCTTTCATTTATGTACGAAAATTTCAAAAACGGCGACAACTGAATTAACAACATTTAATAAAATGCGGGAAAATTGCAATTCACCTAAATATCCCTCTCACGCCGATTACCAATTAAATTCTAAGAGCAACACTGGTCATTGCTGCTCACTCAATTAGAATTGCAATGGATTAAATTTTCATCGAACACGCAACAAGTTGTATTTTGTTTGAAGCTGTAACAACAAACACATTTGCAAACACCTGTTGGTTGGCGGCATGCACATATTGCATGTTGCAATTTGTAAGTGTTAAAAAAAAGAGTAATAAAATTGGAAAACAAAAAAGACTAATAAAAAATTGCAATTAAAAAAGGTGGGAGTAAAAATTTGTATTTTTCAGGTTTGAGGCGAAAAATATCGAATAATATGTATATATGTACTTACTTGGTTGGTTAAACGAGGAGTATTTATGTACGTTAGTATATGTTATANATATGTACTTACTTGGTTGGTTAAACGAGGAGTATTTATGTACGTTAGTAGGTATATGTTATGTAGTTATGTAATTATGTTATTATTGCCGCTTCAGGATATTTAAAATTTTATTATACCCATTTCGGGGGCAATGTAAATTTCGTCTGCGTCTAAGAAAAAGGAAAGTACACAATTTTATTAAGGAAGTAATCGAGGGCGGTTGTTTATAGAAAAATTTAATGCCCACCAAATGACAGCATATGCAATTAATAAGGATGAAATATTGAGTATTAGTTTTTTGTAAATAACAATTTTTGTATATAAAGTTAACTAATAAATAAAAAAAACTCAAAGCTATGGCTGGAGTGGCCTTAATCTAAACTTAGGCATTAAATGGCAACAATTTTATTGACAAAGTTGGGTATAAAAAAATAATAATTGTTCATTTCCACATACAATTTTTTAAAAGGCACCAATTTTTCGTCATTTCAATGCCCAGTGGAAATTCCGCAAAAGTTTTGCATTCAAAAGCTATTTACGCCTACATTTACTTCTTTTGAGCTTTTTTGTGAATGCTTAACAAGCCAACGAAAAAGTATTGATAAATTAGTATATAAACTTCTTTAGACCTTAAAATGAGGATTATAATAAAAGGCTAATCAAAAGACTGTGTGGTACGCGAATTTGGTGTAAACGTTTTGGAAGTCTGATTGATTGACTGGTCTTGATTGGAAGACATCTCTTTTGCAAATTTAGTGCAAAAAAAAAAAA
>NW_016157552.1:3433-11610 GCF_001687245.7 Rhagoletis zephyria
TTTTTTTTTGGTGAAGGTGTCGCTCATTTTCTCCATATAAAATAATGTTTGATAATTTTTTTATATGGAAAAAATGTGCGACACCTTCAACAAAAAAATTTCCCAAAAATCAATGGTAAGTCATAGCTTCCTCATATTTACACTTTATTATACTAAAATTGAATTAGCTAAAAAACTGCATACTCAAATTTTTTCTAGAGATCCTAATTAAAAAGTGCAATATTTGAATGAAATTTTGCATAATTTTCTTTAATTTTGCACAAGGTTTGGAACTTTGCCTTTTGGGGTTTTTGTTCTAGAATTAACCATATTTTTATAAAAAATTAGCGAAAAATAAAATATTTAAAAAATAGTGGCCCGTATTGTAAAAAACTCACTGTACCTAAACTTTATTGACTGACTGTATGCATGTACATATGTACATTAGAGTGGTCCAAAAAAATTAAGTCGGAATTTTAATGCCGCCACCCACTAGGATTGTTCTATACCCAAAAAAAATATACCCCTATTTCTTTATTTTGAAATCAAAAAATAGTTTAGCGAGTGCTCAAAGCGCTCAAAATTTTCCATGTATTTTATNATTTAACTAGCAGCTCTTGGAGAAGGTAGATAATTCATAAAGACAAGGGTATGTAAAGTTATTAATTGATTCGAAAAGATTAATGGATATTCATATTCTCCAAGAGTTTGCTATGTCTCGAATAAATTAAGACAATATTAAATATTAATATTTAATAAGATTATGATATCTAGAGCAGCGTTGTGTTTTTCTTTCATAGCAATAACATGGTCATAATTACCAGGCTTAACTTAAATTGTAATATTTGTGTTTTTTTCGTAACAGAATTGAAATCACAGATTTGCTGCTGCCCACAAGCCCGTGTCGACTTTAAAATCGCCATTTAATTGACTCCAGTGTACTTANGTGCTCAAAGCGCTCAAAATTTTCCATGTATTTTATATCAATATTTTTCGATCGGAAAACTCTGGTTCTCTTCAGGAGACTTCCAGCAATAATACCCAATAATTTATTTAACCATATTTTAATATTAAAGATTTTTTATTGGTCCCCCCACTGCATTTTCTGGCGGTGTTGGCTAATGTGACCAACTATTTCATAGCTCAAAGAAGTACAGGTTANTATTTTTCGCAAATTTTTTATAAAAATATGGTTAATTCTACAACAAAAACTCCAAAAGCAAAGTTCCAAACCTAGTGCAAAATTAAAGAAAAGTCGGCAAAATTTCATTCAAATATTGCACTTTTTATTTACGCTCTCTAGAAAAAAGTTGAGTATGCAGTTTTTTAGCCCATTCAATTTTACTATAACAAAGTGCAAGTTTGTTGTGGCTAGGACTTACCATTGATTTTTAGGAATTTTTTTTGGTGAAGGTGTCGCTCATTTTCTCCATATAAAATAATGTTTGATAATTTTTTTATATGGAAAAAATGTGCGACACCTTCAACAAAAAAATTTCCCAAAAATCAATGGTAAGTCATAGCTTCCTCATATTTACACTTTATTATACTAAAATTGAATTAGCTAAAAAACTGCATACTCAAATTTTTTCTAGAGATCGTAATTAAAAAGTGCAATATTCGAATGGAATTTTGCAGAATTTTCTTTAATTTTGCACAAGGTTTGGAACTTTGCCTTTTGGGGTTTTTGTTCTAGAATTAACCATATTTTTATAAAAAATTAGCGAAAAATAAAATATTTAAAAAATAGTGGCCCGTATTGTAAAAAACTCACTGTACCTAAACTTTATTGACTGACTGTATGCATGGACATATGTACATTAGAGTGGTCCAAAAAAATTAAGTCGGAATTTTAATGCCGCCACCCCTAGGATTGTTCTATACCCAAAAAAATATACCCTTATTTCTTTATTTTGAAATCAAAAAATAGTTTCGCGAGTGCTCAAAGCGCTCAAAATTTTCCATGTATTTTATATCAATATTTTTCGATCGGAAAACTCTGATTCTCTTCAGGAGACTTCCAGCAATAATACCCAATTATTTATTTAACCATATTTTAATATTAAAGATTTTTTATTGGTCCCCCCACTGCATTTTCTGGCGGTGTTGGCTAATGTGACCAACTATTTCATAGCTCAAAGAAGTACAGGTTAGGTTGGGCTAAGTTAACGCCGCGAGCCGATTACGAAATTTCGAATGCGGCTAATTTCGATCGATGACAGCTCAATATTTGTTCAGAAGTGCGAGCCAAAATGCTTCCATCTTAGCCTCACGAAGGCTGGACAGTCTAAAAGATGGTGGAGCTGATGGCACTTCATCTTCCTCTTGACAGCTGATACAAAAGGATCAGTCGAAATTCCTAGTCTCACCGCATGATTACCAACCGCACAATATCCTGTCGGAACCCCCATCACTAGCCCTTGAGAGATAACGTTTTTTAAAGTGCCCTATAAAAATATTTGCTGCAGGAGAGAAACGTCTTCTTTTCATTTTTTATGTGGAGTGGTCCTATTGGCTCTGCACTAAGTGCAGAGGCTCCCCCACTCCGCCGCGACAGTTCCACCACGAAGTAAGCTTATTAGGTTGGTTTCAACCCCTATATTAAGAATATACTTGACTATTGCCTCTGGAGTGACATTGTTAAAGGCTCCTTCGATATCGGCCACTACTGCATAATCTTCATGCGTGAAGGCTTGCCCTAAGCACTTTAGCAATGTATGCAGGGCGGTATTCTCCGACCTTTTATTGCAATAGGCATATTGAGCTCTTGAAAGACAGTCACAAGAAACCGAGTTTCTCAGGTACAGGTCTATCAGTCTCTCCAGCGTTTTTAGCAAAAACGAAGAGTCTGATAGGCCTAGAATCCCTAGGGGAAACATAAGAGCCTTTTCCGGTCCTCGGGATGAACGCAAAACTGACCACCCTCCAAACCTTGGGGATTTACCCAGTCCTCACGCAGTTCGCATAAATAGGATCAAACCAATTACACGACAACTTCAGAGCCTTTGGCAGCTTCGCAGGTATGATGTCATTGGTCTCCGGCGACTTTAATGGCTTGAACGAATTTATCGCCTAGGCCCTGTGACGATCGTCCAAAAGATCGGAGAAGTACAGGACCTGGGAGGAGATTCTGTTACCAGTTAGCGATGATTTTCCAATCGCTATCGTACATTTTGACGCAAAAACATTTAAATCCTAGCGATCCGAAAATTGTCGCTAACTGGTTACAGAATCTCCCTCCTGAAGTACAATATATCGCAAAGAAGTACATTTGACTGTACTTCGAAGTACAAAGTACAAGAGCGAAAAAAGAAGTACTGCACTTCCGAAAGAAGTACGGTTGGTCATATTAGTGCTGGCGGACCTATAAAATATAGTTACCATGAAAAAATTGTTAAAGAAACAAGAAATGTTGAAGGATCCCGGCGGCCGGAGTGAACGACAATACATGGCGAGGAAATTTCTCTCCCTCGCAAGATGGCTGAATAAGAATTGACTATAGTCGAGCACCTGTAGCTGCATGCGCCAAAGCCCGACTAAATCCCCAAGGTACCCCATTTTTTGAAGAACGAGAATCTAAAAAACAGGTAACCTTTGTGTTATTTAGCTTTATTTTCACTGTTGGAAACTATATCAAGCTGGTTGCTTTTGGATATAATTCATTGACTTATAGCGTTTTCTTTTCTCGAAAAAAGGCTGCACTTATTCTGTCTTGTGTTAGCGCTGTCACATTTTCATGTTCTTTTCTCAGCCCTTTCACAAGGCGTCGTGTTCTTTTCTCAGCAGGTTGCGCTCTGATCCGGCGAAAGTGCTGCCTTTTCTGCCCTCAAATAAACGTGAGGCTGAGATTTGCATGGTTGATTTTTAATTTAATCTTGTAAAAATGCAATTATTTTCCCAATCAGAAATAAGTGTTTTGCTTTAAAATTGTTAAAGACTTACAGGCCAAGTGAATAATTCAGCTTTATTNACCATGAAAAAATTGTTAAAGAAACAATACTAATAGATTGGCGCTTACACATATGTTAGTGTTTGGCCGAGCTTCTCCTCCGACTTGTGGCGTGCGCTGCTGTTTTTCATGGCAGAAATACACTCGGAGGTTTGCCATTGCCTGCCGGTGGACGACCGCTGTTAAGAAAAAACCTTTTTCTATATTTTTTGGCGATGTTACTTTGACCAGGGCTTGAACCCAGGTGCTGATGAGTGAAAGCGGGCACTGCTTACCACTACACCACACCGGCCGACATGTTAAAGAAACAATTGGGTATTATTACTGGGAATCTACTGAATAGGAACCGAGTTTTCCAATCTAAAAATATTGATTTTCAAGAATTCTACACTTTTTCTATGGAAAGTTGTTTTTTGCCCATATCAAATACGTGAAAAACTTTGAGCGCCTTGAGCACTCCCTAATTTATAATTTATTTTAGTTTTAATTTCAAAATAAAAAAATAGTTGTATATTTTTTTCGGTATACAACAATCCTGCGGGGTGGCGGCATTAAAATTCCGACTTTACTTTTTCACATGCAATTTTGGACCACTTAATGTACATATGTGTATTCCTTCTTAATTAACCTATCTACTACTTGTAGGTATTTCCCTTGACTGGCGCCGCAGCCAACTAATTATTTTTAGCTGAGGTCAGCAAAACACGCCACTGGTAAATTGGTATTTAAGAAATATTATTATACAAACCTATCTATCTACATACATACATACATACATACATAATTTAAGTACCCAGCAAACAATTGGGTTTGATATACATTTGAGACTGCAGCTTCTTCAATCCGCGCAAACATCAACTGCACTATTCTCTTTGAATATTTTCTTCTATTCATTGTTTTTTTTTTTGCAATTAAATTTAATTTTAATCTTACAATTTTTGTTCACTTTTGTATCGTTTGACACTTGCCATGTTTCTTCAAATCAATCTCAAATGAATTTCAAATGTAAAATTTATACCTCGTTTACAATTTGAGAATCATTTGAGAAAAATATTTGATATCAAATTAAGAAATAAATTTTTCTCAAACGTTTGAAACTGTGTTTGCTGGGTATGTATTAAAAGGCAAGCCGTTTTATTACTCCTGCAACAACTGCGCAAGTAATTAATGCAAATACTTCCGATTTTCTGTCGGGCAATGCACCCAAACAAATGGTACATAATTGCTAAAATACTTTTTACTTCATTTTTCTTTTCGTTGTTAATAGTATTGTTACGTTATCTTACAGTAGCAGAAGTATATTATGGTGGTCCGAAAATATGCAGGAAACTCGACTTTTTATAATTTTTCTGCTAGCATGTGCATGTGTATGTACATACAGTGACGGGCAAAACTTGTAACTTGAGTGTAACACTTTTTACTACAGCCATCGCTATCTTTCCAAGTTCTAACGACTTTCATAATTTTGTTGTATATTCTTATTGGTACACCTGTACTTCCTCTCTCACAATGATTTGAAGTCAATCCAACAACAATAATAAAACCAGCAGACAAAAATGTAAATTAAGGTATATGTTACAGTTTTGCACTTATATATTTTTAATAACTTTTTGACAATTTTGACGAAAAAAAAGAATTGTTAACACAATGTTCGGTACCCTTTTGCTTGTTTTAGTTCCTGGATGCGATTTGGGATACCTTATTTGTATCTCTGTAAAAATTGTGGAGGTATATCCTCCCATATATCCTTAGTTTGCTTTCACAGCTCCTGTAAAAAGTGTTACACCATGTTACAGTTTTGCCCGTCACTGTAAATACATACCCATGCATACCATAAGAGATATTGAAAAGTAAAAATGCAACGATCTTCATCTTTTTATAGGCTCAAGCTTTGCTTAAAATCACAGAGTGGCTCTCGCAATTCTTCACTGAAGTCGGGCACAAGGCTGCTAATTTTCTTTAGCTATGTAGTGCGAAATTGGGGATAAAAAAGTACCAAACACAAAAGTGAATGCGCTAAAAAGTGACAACTTTTTTAAATTAAAGTGAGAACATTTATGTATTGTGGAACGGGTTTTCGTCATCCCTTGTCAAATATGGTTTGGAACCAAACCGGTTTCCGGCGCTTCAGAATCATTTTTCGTTCTCATTCGTGAGAACATTTATTTCGCTTATTCTGTAAGAAAAAATACTTATAATGCAACTTTAAAATGAACATATTCTACCTGTTGCAAAATTATAGAAGCGCAATAGCATAATTCATACCATGTGACAATCAAAATGTTGATTTAACAGTGTTGCCATCAACATATGCAGCTGCACTATCTAACATATCCGAATAACGTTGGTTGTAGTTCCTTCGCGAAAATCAATCGCTGCCTTTGGATTTGCTAAAGACACTTCTTCGCATGATGTAAAGCCGTACATATCGACTAAGATTAAAACGCCTAGACATATGACACCTGCCTTCTTTTGCTGGAATAAAGCTACACAAATATTGTCCAAAACTTTTTAATGGCGTGTAATCTAATGACTTCAAATAATGGGCTTCGACGAAATGACGTATATATATAAGATATTTTGGTCTATTTCCGAGTTGTTGTACGGAAATTTGTTGTAACTTCTTAATAGTTGGGTCATAGAGCTGTCAAACTATCGACGATACTATCGATAGTATCGATAGTCTGGGCACAGGAAATAACTATCGATAGTTCTGGTACTATCGGCACTATCGTTTCATTAATATCGTATTCCCTTTCCTAGCACTTTTGACATTTGCCCGTATTGGTTCAAAGAGAACAAAACTTGGCAGCATTATTTCATGAACGTACGAATAATAGGCCCGTCAGAATGGGTACTTGTACGTCAATAACGGAAAAGTATGCGAAGGAAGTGGCGTACGTAACGTAGAGATACGCCACAATGAGGGTGTTGCATCTGCAAACAAAAATCAGCTGTTCCTTATGGGGGTTTACACAAGTCAATTTTGCAGTAACAATAGCAAAATATTCACACTTTTTTACTAATATATTCACACTTCTATTGATGTCTTCGTCACTATCTTTGACTTTTTGGAGACAGTTTATTGTCTGGACGTCTACTCTACTGAGAAAAAGTGACAATTAATACATATTCTCAATTGTCTTGCCTTGTGTAAACGCAGGGTTATACAACTGTCAGCAGTGACGGACTTACGTGCGTCAAAAGTTGAGTGTTAGCCAACGTTCGTTGGGTCCGTCGACGCGAGGGTTACCAATCTGACGCTCTCTATGCAAACACACACAGTCTACTCAACTGTCAGTTTCATCCTTCAGCGGAACGTACGCAAAGTACCCATTCTGACGGGGCCATAAAGATCATCCAGGACGGAGTGCGAGAAAAAAGTATTTTTTTGCAGTGACGTCATTTTTTCGCCGCCAAGTGAATGAAACGGAATGAAACCATGTGTGTGAATGAAACAACCGACTAAAAAATTACGTTATCAACTATTATTATTTTTCTCAAATGCAGTTACAAACACATGGTTGCCATGCTGGGTGGAAATACCAGAAATTACATTGCCTCTTAAGAGCGTGTCAGACGTGGCAATGCAATATATTTCAAAAGACTGTCAAATTGAAAGAAATTTTTTTATTTCCGAAAGGCGAAAATTTCTGAAATCGCTTTTAGACTTTTTATTTACACGGCGAATGAATTTCTAGCAATATTTCTCGATACTAAAATGCAACTGTGAAGCTGGGATCCCACGATTGCCGCAATACACCAATTATTGCCTCATTTTATGCCCCAATCGTGTGATTTCACAATACATTGACTCATGCGGCAATAGCGACCGATATTGTGCTTACTGTGCCCAATCAAATACGGCCCGTGTGCGGCAATCGTGTGATAGCTCGATTGGCAATCATGGGGCAATGAAAATTTCAAAATTGCGGCAATATTTATCGTATTCTTGTGCGGCAATTGAAGTGAACAATACACTTCAATATTTAGGCTGTTTATTAATAATTTACTTTTTTGCTTCCTTATGTGTCCAAAAATCACTGAAATTAATATCCTTGTTTTCGGAAGCAACATAACTTTTAATTTAATTTGTAGTGAAATTATAATTTTTCTTGAAGTCCGATAACGGAATCTTTACCGCGATATATACCACCACAAGCAAAACTCATACGAGAAGAATACGAAAGGTATTTTATGTCACCAAATGGCGGACTGCCATGACAGTATAAATTTATTTAAAAAAAAA